>NC_073388.1:24264107-24414107 GCF_028641065.1 Leucoraja erinaceus | reverse complement strand
TCCGGCCGCTGGTTCTGCTCCCATCCCTCCCGCGGACCCGGCTCCCCACCACCCGCGGACCATGCAGTTTATCCGAGTTTTGAAACTTTCGTTGATCACAAAATTTCTCACCACTGAGCGTGATAAATTTCTGATGAGCGTGAGGGCGTGAGAGTTTGCTTGAGGGCGTGAGTCTCACGCTCAAAGCGTGAGAGTTGGCAGCCCTGCGTTTAAGAGGCTTTTAGATAGGCATGTGGATATGCAGGAAATGGAGGGATACCAATCATGAGCAGGCAGATGGGATTAGTTTATCTTGGCATCATGTTCAGCCTCGACATTGGTACTTTGATATTCTATGTGCTTTGTACAGTACTATTTTAGTATGTGTTTCCATGCAGCATTCATTTTCTACTTCATCATCGCTCCAAATTATTCAAATCAGTTTTTTCCCCTTTTCTGCTCTTGTCTTGTTGGAAAGATAAAATGATTTAAATTTTTCTACCCAGCTGGTTATTTCTTATTCTTGAAATTTCTCATTCCATCCTGTTTCAGATGTTGTGCCTTTTTTTGTCATTCTTTGCTTTTCCTTTCTCAATCAACCATTCTACCACTTCAATGGTTCCTTAGATGCCTCTCATAAGATAACTCATTTCTACTCCTCATGTCTTCCCTTTCACATTCTTCATCACTGCTGAGGAATGCGGATCAGTGACAAGAAATTAAAGTGAAGTTACTTCTGCTTTCGAAGAACCCATGGAAAATACTAAGTTCAACCAACAAATTTGTTGTCCTGAAAGAGAAGGTGCCACACAAACTCTGAGAGTGCAAGAGCTGCTCCACTAGTCTTTCTCAAATATGCACAGTAAACCTTTGTTTTAACGGACCTCTTTAAAACCAATTTCAGTTATAACAGATATACCTGCCGATGCCACTCCTGGTTCACACCGCCTACATGGTCGCTTACAGCCCTGGCTTCCCACGCCACCCCCTGCTCACAAGGTGCACCAGCGAGCCCTTCTTCACCCACCGCAGGGTCCGGTTGACATGGTTGTTGTTATGGCTCATGTTGTAGCCCCTGGGTACAGCGCTTTCTTCAGGCCACCACCACCGACAGGACACATGGTTCACCGTGGGGCTCCCTCCCCTCTCACCAGCTGCTGCTTCTTCCTGTTGGTCATCACTTTGTCCTCTCCCTTCTCCACCGCCACCTCCTCCTCCTCCTGTTGCTCTGTCCACTCGGCCTCTCCCATATTCCACCAAGTGAGCACTGGCTCACCCCAAGGCTGTGTCCTAAGCCCCCTGCTGTTTAGTCTGCTGACACATGACTGTACTGCTAGACTCAACAACAACTTCATCAACAAGTTCGCTGATGACACAACAGTGGTGGGTCTCATCAGTGACAATGATGAATCGGCGTACAGGATGGAGGTGGAGCTGCTCACAGGTTGGTGCAAATCCCACAACCTCATTCTCAACGTGGGAAAAACTAAGGAGATGGTGGTTGACTTCAGGAGGGTGGGGAAACAACACCATACACCTCTGCACATCGACGGAGCTGATGTGGAAAGGGTTAGCAGCGTGAAGTTCCTAGGACTACACCTGTCAGATGACCTGACGTCCATGGCCAACACCACAGCACTGGTCAAGAGAGCCCAGCAGTGACTACACCCTCTCCGAAGACTACGTAAAGCAGGTCTCCCCACTGCACACCTACGGACTTTTTATAGGGGGACAATCGAGAGCACATTGACCTACGGCATCACTTCCTGGTTCGGGAGCTGCAAGGCGTACGAACGGCACCAACTAGACAGGATTGTGAAGACCGCCAGCAGGATTATTGGTGCTCCACTCCCTTTCCTGCTGGACATATACAGGAAGAGATGTATCAGCAGAGCCATCTCCATCATCAAAGACCCCTACCACCCATCGCATCACATATTCGGACCCATCCTGCCTATCTGGGAAGAGGTACAGGAGCATTAGCTGCAAAACCAGCAGGATGCTCCTCAGCTTCTTCCCACAGGCACAACAATAGAAAGAAGGTAACGAGACGGGGGAGGAAGAAGAGGTGGAGTTAAAGCAAGACTTAGGCGAGGAGAATAAGACTGCTAATGTGCGCTCATTGCGTAACAAGACTGATGAACTGCAACTAACGTTTTCATTCTGGTGTATTAAACGGACTTTGCCCCCTGCCAAAGTATCGCGCACAAACCATCAACCTGGACACACTGCAGCAGAGCCACTGTCATGCCGCTGCCGATCGGAACGCCTGTTGAATGTTTAATAGAGTGTTAAATTTGTTCATGATATATGTATTTTTATTTCTATTTATTTTTAATGCACACTGAATGGACACTGGTTGAGCAACGTTTTTTGATTCCTCTGGGTATGTAAATACTCAGGAAATGACAATAAAGATATACAAGTTGGACAGTTACTTAACATTTCTATTGATTCCAACAGCAAATTGGCAAACTGGACCCAAAATTGCTTTGCAATGGGAGATGGTAGAGGCTTGCGCATAATGCCCACACACACTAGTTCCCACCTGTCTGCATTTGGCTGATATCCCTCCAAACGTTTGCAATCGATGTACCTGTCCAAATGTCTTTTAAATGTTGTTATAGCACCTACCCAAACTGCCTCCTCTAGCAGATGATTCCATATATGCATCACCACCTGTGTGGAAATGGTTGCTCCTCACGTTCTTATTGAATCTTTCCACTCTCACCTTAAAAAACGATGTCATGTTTCTTGATCCCCCCCACTCTGAGTAAAAGACTGTGCATTTATCCTATCTATTTGCCTCATGATCTTAAACATTGCCGCAAGATCAACCCTCAGCCGCCTGCTCGCCAAGAAATAGACTCCTAGCTTGCCTAACCTCTTTTACAGCTCAGGCCCTCAAGTCCTGGCAACATCCTTGTGAATCCTCTCTGCACTCTTTCCAGGTTTATGACCTAATTCCTACAACAAGGTGGCCAAAATTCCTAGCCTCACCAATGTGAGGTGATGCATTTTGGGAGTTCTAATGAGGCTAGGAACTGCGGGGTATTAGGGAATTTTGAGGAATAGAGAGACCTCTATCCTTGAAGGTGTCAGTACAAGTAAATAATGTGTTTAAAAAGGCATATGGGATACTGGCCTTTATTAGTCGGGGATTGAATGCAGAAGGAGGGAGGTTTTGTTCCACTTTATAAAACTTTGGTCAGAGCTCATCTGGAATGCTGCAGGCAGCTCTAATGATCATGCTAATGGAAGGATGTGAATGCACTGGGGAGGGCGCAGTGAAGATCCAACAGGATGTTGCTTGGAATGGAGAGGTTCAGTTATGGAGGAGAGACAAGTGGATTGTTCTTCCTAGAGCAGACGAGATTAATATGAGACATGATTGAGTATATTAAATTATGAGGGGCATGGATGGGGTTGACTACAGGAAACATTTCCCCATATCAGAGGTAAATAAAAGACACAGATTTAGGGTAAGAGGAAAGAGATTGAGAGGAGATTGGACGGATAGGGGTGGTTTCTTTACCCAGAAAATGATACGTACCTGAAATGCACTACCTGGTTGAAGTGGCTGGAATACTGAAAACATTTAAGTGTCTTGATAGGCACTTGAATCCCCTAAGCATAGAATGCAATGGACCAAGTGCTGAGAGATGGGATTTATAATGAAGAGTGCCAACTGGTAGCTATGGACGAGTTGGGCTGAATGGTCTGTTTCCATACTGCATCATTCCATGACTATGACTATGCAACCTAAGTGCTTGGGCCAATTTACACTGGCCAATGAGCATACCAACCCACACATCAATTTTGATATGTTAAAAGTCATAAAATACATCCATAAGTAACAGGACCATATAAGAAAGGGTAGAAGTAAGGAGCAACAGATGTTGGTCTACACAATAGGACAAAGTTCTTGAGTGCTCCAGCAGGTCAGGCAGCATCACTGGAGAACATGGATAAGTGTCATTTCAGGTCAGGACCCTTCAGCTCTAAGCAAAAATAGAACAATTCCTTTTGCTTATGCACCAATAACACACAACGTACACACCTTTGAATAATTTAACTTTGTTAGCAGGTAATTTAGTTAAAGAGGAAAAGGCTCCTGTCCATTGTACAGTCTCTAATGTCTCTTTCATTTCTCTATTTAGAAGTGCATAACCTTTGTTTGTATCTCTGCTCTTCTGAAGTCATGATTTTGAATCCATGGAATTAATAAGAAATTGTTATTGGGACGGTATTAATTTAAACACAAAGCAGTAAGTAACCTTAGCAGTTAGTAACCTTATCCATTGAGATCGTTATTGGGCAACCGATTCCCATTAATCAGGTGCAAGTATTGCTTTGAAATGTCAAATAACAACAGAAAATGCTGGAGTTACCAACAGGCCAAACAGTATCTGAGGAAAGAGAAACAGGGTTAATGTTGTAGCTTATAAGCTCCTCATCAGCCACTTCATGAGTTCTTGACAAGTTGTCTTCAACTTGAAACATTAATCTTTGTACTCTCTCAGCAGATGCAGACATTTTCCATTTTAATTTCAATTTTCCAGTATCTACAGATTTTTTTTAAATTTTCAATGAATTTAAATGTCAAACTGATTTTGGAGATTTTTAAAGTTCGTTAGACTGAGCATCTTAAAAGGGTTACATCTTTGATATAGATTTTAAAAAAAATTCTATACTATCTTTCTTAAAAAAAACCCACATAACTTTCCCCAGGTAATGACGTATATGTCATGCAAACGAGAAGTAGAATCAGCTGATGAAATGAGACCTGGAACTTTATCTGACGTAAACCACTGTCAGAAAATTGCACGTCAGCCTCTACATTTCCTCTGCTCACTCGCCACACGTTTATGTTGAAGTTTACATTTTACATTTAAAGAAGCTCTTACATAGGGCTGCCTGAACAGTAAACAAAGTGTGATATTTTCCATCATGATAAGGGATGTAAAAGGCAATATTAGGAAAGATAGGATTACAAAGGGAATGGGAATGGAGAGTTGGGCATGGAAGTTGCCATAGATAGACACAAAATGCCGGTGTAACTCAGCGGGACAGGTAGCATCTCTGGAGAGAAGGAATGGATGACGTTTCAGATCGAGGCCCTGAAGAAGGGTCTCGACCAGAAACCTCGACCTGAAACATCGGTCTGAAGAAGGGTCTCGACCGGAAATGTCATCCAATCCTTCTTTCCAGAGATGCTGCCTGCCCGCTGAGTTACTCTAGCATTTTGTGTCTATCTTTGATTTATGCCAGCATCTGCAGTTCCTTCCTCAACATGAAAGTTGCCATGGTGAATTAATGACTGGCACTATTGACTACCTTGATTTTCGTATCAAATCTCTCATTTGAACTTTGGCAGACATTGAAGTATAGATTACTGAAAGCTTTACCTGTGCTCCTCTTCATTGAATGAATTAAGAGTTGAGAGTGTTTAATGATCATATTTATTGGGAACGGAACAAGGAAATTCTTACTCACTTTAAAGACACATTAAGGCAACAAATAAATATGCAATTATCAATAATACAATAAATTATCAGTTATATTAGATAACCAGACCATAACAGTGCAGGCTGGAGTACGTAATGCAACCTATACAAAGTACATACCGAAGAAGTTCAAGAGGCTGATGGTGGGAAGAATCTGGAGATAATGGTTCTCAAACTGCTGTATCTTCAAACTATTATTTGTATTCTTTACATTTACAATGTGTTCTGCTAACTTTAGTTTTGGCTAACATGTATTGTATTTTCCTTTTATCAAACAAATGGTTGAATAGGTTAAAAATAATTTGGAGCATACTGGGATTATCTGTGCACACAGAAAAGGAAAGAAAATAAATAACAGAAAAGGATGGCTGACCAGAAATGTTTGTTCCATTTCTCTGAGCACAGATGCTGCCTGATGACATACTGAGCGGTCTAGGGGTTTCTACTTTATTTCCTATATCTAACATTTGCAGCATTGTGCTCCTGGCTGATAAAGTCGATTAAAAGTGAAATCATTATTTTTTTTGACTGCTGTTTGAATGTTTATGATTTATGAGTTTGGTAGCCTTTTCTGTTCTGTGCACAATGATTGCAGGGAGACTTTACAATTTCAAAGTTCTGAATGGGTATAAATTGCAGTGATTTTAATTTAAAGGGTATTTGAATTTCAATGCATGTAGATTTACATTTTATTAGATGATTTCTATTAAATTATGTTCTTAATTTTGGTGCATTGCTATTTTATGTTTTGTTGTTGGAATTTGAATTTTATTATATGGGGATTGGACTTGTTACCGTTGAGCATCCATTTCTTGGGCAGTGCTGGCATTGGAGTTGAGGTGGGTGTGGATGAAGGACATACAGTACAAAGAGATATAGGAAATAGATCATTTGATATTTTGAATGATTTAGATTGCTTATCCTGTAAATATTTATTGAAGATGTAAACGCCACTGGTTCTTACTCTTGATAAACAATCACAATCTGATCCAATTGATTAAAGCATAAACGACTGTTCATCAATTACAACATATTGATCTGACCCAGTTGCCGATGTCAGATCCTTCAAACCACTTGTCACTTTCTGGGCAGAAGTAGGGAAGAACTAGGAGAGAAATCAATACTCCGTCCAGTCATCAGATTAACGTTATGCACTCTTTGGGGCCATTTTGATACGGTCAATGAAGCAATCAATGAAAGGTCATACAGATTTTA
Organism: Leucoraja erinaceus; assembly: GCF_028641065.1. NCBI lineage: Eukaryota > Metazoa > Chordata > Chondrichthyes > Rajiformes > Rajidae > Leucoraja > Leucoraja erinaceus. The sequence continues at coordinate 24,407,406 of NC_073388.1, read as the reverse complement.
GAATGTGATAGATAATCTTGCTTCTAGACTAGTATGGTAGAGATAAGTATGCATGACATAATGACAACTTTGATGTGAATATACCATGTTCTCTCTCAAAATTAAATTTTACATTTGATCTCGGCAATTGTGTCTAATTTTATTATTCTATGCACTACAGAGTCCATTTCCATATGTTTGTTTATTTTTGGAAGTATTTCCATACCACATCTAATGAGTTTATATGATGCGCATGATAATATAAATACAATAAAACCATAGCATTATGCATTGAGCAACATTATTTCCAAACAGTTTTATATCAGTCTGACCCAGAGCAAAGTCTGATGATAGTTCAAGGCTTCAAGGTCAGTTTATTGTTACATGTACCAGTTAAGGTACAGTGACATTTCAGTTACCATGCAACCACATTAACTCATCAACCTGAAATATTAAATTTGTTTTAATGATCTGCTGATTATTTCCAGAATTTTCTGTTTCTGCTGTACTGAAAATATTTAATCTTGAGCATCCACAAAACAGGATAGAGAATTCCCAAGAAGAATTATGACTTGATTAGAGAAATACCTCTGAACTTGGTCCTCAATGTCTTATCCTACTTATCTTCAGACAATACCCTTTGTTCAATCATGAGAAACAGGCATTCAGCATCCACCCTGACTACCTCCTTTAGAATCATTGATTTTCAAAATAATCAGCTCTCATACTTTTAACTGTTGAAGAATACATACCCAGTCTATGCAATTTTCCTCAAATGGCAGACATACTATTTGGGAATCAATCTGTACTAGTTCCAAGGCTAGTATCCTCCCTAACATAAAGCTCCACACAGTATACAGCTGCGATCACATCAATGTCCTATGCAAATGTAGAAAAATATTCTATTCTTTATTTCAACAACCTTACAATAAGACCAATATGCTATTTGCCATTCTAATTGTTTGTTGCATCTATGTATTATTTCCCAATGATTTGTGTACAGAAATGCCCATTCCAACCTGACCTTTAATGATTGTTCTCATTAAATCATGTTAAATCATGCTGCTTTATTGTTCCCTCTATCACAAAGAATAACCGTGGATTTATCCAGAGCACCCTTCATCTTTTCCTCATTCACTTAAACTATTTATATGGCTTCACAATGCCTTGTTGAACTTTTTGCAGTTTAGTTTACCACATAGCTTTGTGTCATCAACAAACTTGGATAAATCCACAATCCCCTTCATTTAATTCCTTTGATCCTTTGGCACCACAAGTTGGAGCTTGTCAACTTGAAAATGAACCATTTAGTTCTCTGTTTCAGTCTGTTTCAGTCTGTTAACCTGTTCTCTTTCCACACTAATGTATTACCCTAATCCATGTGGCCTTGCCTTATCTCCTGTGCCAATATGTCATTTGGCAACACATTATATTCCTTCTAAAGATCTAAATATTCTATACTTACTGGTTCACTTTTAATACCCTTTCTTAGAAATGTAATAATGGGAGGGGTGTCATTGGACTTGGATAGTGATTTACTGTAACAGTGGGTTTAATCTTGCCAACGTGTACAAATAGCAAAACTTCAGTTTACATTTACTGACTCACAGGAGTGTTTAATCATTTTGGAAATTTTGCTTTTTTAAATTTTGGCATGCTACATTAAGATATTTCCATATGTCATTTATTGTATAATAATGAGTTAATTAATACATTATCATCTGCTTTGGGTTTTTTTCTTTCTGAGCAAAGATCTCATGTTCACAACTATAAAAAAAACAGAAAGTGAGAGGATTGTGAGCCTCATTAGACTTTTTATTAGAAAAGTTGATTACAGCAGTTTATTATTTGGAAAATTAACATTATATCAATAACATCTGTGCATGGCATATAAATATATGGATTGTGCTTTGCACTTTATGTAAGGTTGCCAACTACATCATGAACTATAGTCTATTTGGTGTTTTGATATATTTTCAGTAGGACACCTGGAAGCACTGCACCTAGCATGACAGCTGCTGCAACAACAGGTTGTGTTGTATTGAATGTGGATAAAGGAAATGGTGATTAGCTGATGATAAACTGGGAGATGAGCTGAATACCATCATAAGCAATTCAAAGCTATTAAGTGCATTTCATTTTTTGGGTAAATACACTATACATGGCTGTAGCTCCAGCGCTGTGGACAAGCAGGAGGGCATTTGTGAAAATTAAAGGAAGCATAATGGCTTAATAAACTGTAAGAAAAACATACTTCCAAGTTATACCATTGGAAATATTAGTTATACAAGCTAACTAACAAGGCCAAGTTACAATTAAAACAAAATGAACCTAATCATATTTTTATTAACACCAGTTAAAATAGTGTAGACAATATGGAATGTTATATTATTGATGGATTATTGTGACTGAAGAATGAGTAATATCTATATTACTAAAAGTCTGATCTTGACCACTTCCTGTTGTTCTGTATATTGATTTTAGAAAAAACGCTGCCACTTCCGGCTGTGATTTTTGGCCATCTTACTCAGAGTCCCCCTCCACTGCGCAGGACAAGAGGACTTTTCCCATCGATGAAAAATAAAAGAGTTGTTAGTGTTTAAAAAATGTTGAGATTCTCTCTCCTGAAGGCCACGCCCCTTCCGGAGGGACTATAAAACTTGGAAGTGTTGAGTGCCTCGGTCAGTCTCTGCAAGATGGGGGAGCGAGAGGGTCACGTCTCTCAGTCTGAGCTGTGAATAACACTGAACACATGTCCACTAAACTGTTCGTGGTTTTACTGACCTGTCAGTGCCCTTAATGTGGTTTGAAAATATAGTTTGGAAATGATAAAGCTGTGTTGCCTTTGGTTTGAAAATGCTAAAGCTGTGTTGCCTTATGTTTGGAAATAATAACGCTGTGTTGCCTATTTAAAGTTGCCTTGCCTAATTAAAGTTGCCTTGCCTAATTAAAGTTGCCTTGCCTAATTAAAGTTGCCTTGCCTAATTAAAGTTGCCTTGCCTAATTAAAGTTGCCTTGCCTTCTATATAATCAAAAGTCTAATCTTGACCACTTCCTGTTTCTGCTTTATATTGATTTTAGAAAAAGCGCTACCATGTACGGCTGTGAATTTAGGCCATCTTACTCAGGGTCCCCCTCCGCTCATCAGGTGCCAACGATTTTGCCCATCGATGAAAAATAAAAGAGTTATTAGTGTTTAATAAATGTAGAGATTCTCTCTCCTGTCAATCATGCCATGAAGGCCACACACCTTCTGGTGGGGGGGGGGGGAGGGACTATAATACCCAGATGTGTGGGCGTGGCTCAGTTTCTGCAAGATGGAGGAGGGAGAGGTCATGACTTGCACCCTGCTTGAAGTGGTAAGAGACTGCACTTGAATTTGGTGGCCTTGCACTCTGCTTGAAATGGAATTTCAAGGAATAGCCGTGAGTCAACTGCCAGCCCACCAGCCGTGAGTGAGCTGCCAGCACAACAGGCTTGAGTGACTGAGCCGCCAGCCCAAGAATCCATTCGGCCCACAATGTCCATACTAGCCCTCTGGAAACCAGTCCCTTCAGCCCATAACACCCATACTAGCGCTCCAGAAATCCCCCACCACCCACCCCCACAGGCCGCCAATATTGGAATTGGTGGAGGGGTGGAATATTGCATTGGGAGACTAGTCCTCCCGTGTGATGCTGGAACCCAACGGGTCCCACTTAGTCTAGTAAATTCCTAAATTTCACTGATGCAGGAAAAAAATCATACCAAATAGATTAAGTTGTTTCTTGGGGGGCAACTCAGAAATGGGGTCATATCTAAATAAGATTTAGAATTATGTTTAAAATTATGAAAGATCAAAAAATGAATTTCCAGGAATCGAGAGCTCCAGAATTTTCAGAAAAATGATTTAGGATTTTGTTTCTGGGCATGTGCTTGTGAAAAGAGGAAATGAGAATGGGTGGAATAATATGAGGGTAAATATGATATAGTTGCTCAAAATATCCTTTTTCTTAAGAAATCTTCCATGGAGTCAACTCATGGAACAGTGGAACCATTCTGGCAAGAAGTTGCAATTTAGAACCTCACTTCCAACTGAGAGTAGATATAGGGGCACCAAGCCTTTCTTGGTTTAAATGCAATGGGTGCTTGGGTCCATAAAGGGTTAAACTGTACATGGACACATCTTGCAAATGTGAAATCACGTGGCCTATTACAGGACTCATTTTATTACTCACATATTACTAATTTATCTACCATTCATAGATGAATTGGTTTCATGTATGCATTATATTGGACAACATTAGTATGCTGTGCAAAGGTCTCAAATTCAAGTGAGTTATTGTCATATGTCCCTGATAGGACAATTAAATTCTTGCTTTGCTTCAGCACAACAGAACATAGTAGGCATTGACTACAAAACAGATCGGTGTGTCCATATACCATTATATAAATATATACACACATGAATAAATAAACTGATAACGTGCAAATAACAGGTAATGGGCTATTAATGTTCAGAGTTTTGTCCGAGCTGTACTATTGTATTACTAATTAAAACTACCATTGTTAATTATTCATAGTTTTAATTATCAGATACACTTAATCCAAAGTTTGTAGATTCATGCCCCACTCCATAATTTGAGTATATAAACCAGGCTGATTCACCAGTGGAATATAGCATTTTAATTATCAATAAGATGTTAAACTGATTCAATTGATAGTTGGGCTTTCAAGTCTAAAACATGAATCAGTCAAATGCAAAAGCAAAATTCTGCAGGTGCTGGAAATGTTATGTAAAAATAATCCTGATAAAAGGTCAGAAAAGTTAACTCTGTCCCTATAGAGCTGTTTGAACTTGTCAGTAGTTTTATCATTCTGTTTTTATTTGACTTAATTAGCCTTTTTTTTTTATTTGACTTTAACTAGTTATTTATTTTATTCATTTATCCAACAGGTTTAGACTTCCATTGAGTGCAGAATGACTGCCATGCTTCCCTGCAGCATGATAGTTAGTCTTTTATAAAGTGGGTTGAATGGTTACTGAGGTGATATATAAATGAAGATCATTATTTCAATTAAGTGCACTAATTGAACCAAAACAAAGCAAGACATAAAGTGCTGGAATAATTCAACAGGTCAGGCAGCATCTCTGGATGACATGGATAGGTGATGTTTTGGGTCAGGACCCCTCTTCAGCAAAGCCCTTTCAAACTTTGTTGATAGAGTAGAACCATATATATTTTATAGATATAGGAAAAGAAGGCAAGTGATTTTAATATTCAATTAAAATATTATTTTTTTCTGATTGAGATTCATTTATTCTCACAAATTGATTGCATGACTTCTTTAAAGGCAAAACGTTTGGTTTTCTTTTCATGGTCATCTGGGAAATATCTTTCATTTCAATCAGTCACCACTAAAAAAAAAATACCAGTTCATTTTAAAGAAATTCCCCAGGAATAACGTGGTGGACTTGTCACTTTCTAACAGGCTAATACAGACGGGGGAATGTGTCAGGAAATGTTCTAAATGAGGTGACTTTCAATTCAACAGCCTCCAGCTCCGCGCCAGACGTATGCAATCATGATATGAGCAACGTGGGGTAGTGGGCAGGTAGTGCCCCTGACAGATTGGGGCAGCCCCAGCGCTGACTAACAGCAACTGGGGGCTGAACCAGGGGAATTCACCCAGCCATATATCTGACATATTAATAGCTGGGATCAGGACTGCTCAGAAAGGCTGATGCACTGTAGGACAGCTACCTGCTCAGATAGACTGTTGCACAGTGAGGCACATTGCAGTATCTCTGCAGTCTGGCACTCCTGAGACAGAGTTGCATGAACCCAGTGAATACTCTCCAGCCTTGTTCTGAGTTGGAATATATCCATGATGAATGAATGCTCTAAGTTCTGTCTCGTTCTCTACATTGCCAGTAAAGAAAGCAGTCCATTAGTGGAGTTGATGTTTGCATGCGCTGAATAACACAAGACATTCATCAGGTAAGTTTTAACTTATGGCTGATTTTTGTTACATAAAACCAAGAAAAAGTTAACATCTACTGGAGGTAAAATAGTTATAGCCAATTTTCGATGTATATTGACATTGTTAAAATTAATTTTTAAAGTGATCAGTTCTGTTTTGTTTAACCGTTATCTGCATAGGTATTGAGATATTTTTTCATGAAGCAATATAATGCATCGTTATATGTTCTATAACTGGCATATACTCAGTGTTGGTTTGTCTGTGTAACATTCCGTTCCTCCACTGTTCTATATAGATCACAGATGAGCCACATACCTTTTAATCTTCCTAGTTCTTCCATGTAACACATTTCACCAGGAGTGCTTGTTGTTATAGATGTTCTAATCCATTCAACCATGTTTTGTCAGCTTGGCTATAATGAATAGTGAACTAGCTTGCTCTGTTATCTTGAACCTAAAACAGTGAAGAGGTTTGGTGAGGTGTTGAATTAAAAGGGCACACAGTTACATCTGTTTTCTGTTTTGTGCAATAAGCATGTGAAACGGACGGAAGCATTTTCAGTGAAGATCTATATTACACAGCTGCTTCAGACAGCCGCACAAACCACAAACAGCATCTTAACACCTGTCATTTGTAAACAAGGTAGGCTAGCTTCATGCCTGGGTGTTGACTTGCTCCACAGTTGTGCATCAAAATATCTAGCGTGCAATCCACTGTCTTTTCAGTGCATGAGGCAAGTTTCTGACCCAGAAAAATCTTGAAGTAACTGTTGGCATGCAAAGTAATTGATGAAGAGTTTCCATTAAATAAACAGTCAGTGGTTTATGATATTAAAGAAACAATTCATATATTAGTTAGATGCAATTGGTAAAGGATAATAAATTGCTGCATTGGCAATTGTCGATGAATGGGGAACTAATGGATGAGGGGGAAATTCCAGAAAGATCACTAACGATGTGGACAATTAATATTTTGCTAGTTACATAACATTTTTTGTTTGAAGTTGTAGAAACAACTGCAGATGCTGGTTAATTCGCAAAAGGACACGATGTGCTGGAGTAACTCAGCCAGTCAGACAGCATCTCTGGAAACATGGATATGTGATGTTTTGGATCCCAACCCAAAATGTCAGCTATCTTTGTTCTACAGAGATGCTGCCTGACCTGCTGAATTACTCCAGCACTCTGAATCCTTTTGATTTAAGTTTTGTTAGATGATGTCATTTCCAAACAAATTTTCAAACATGGAAAAAATTGCCCAGCATATTTCTTGGGCAGTGATGGCATTTCATTTATCTTATGTTGAACTGGATGTTCTGAAAAAATGTTTCTAACTTTGAAAGAATCACGTTTACTTAGTATTTCCAGCAGTTTCTGCAAATATGAAAAATCCACGCAAGTGCAAATGTTAACTGATCATTGAGTAACATGCTGCTACAATCCTACCTGGACTGAGGATGCCATTTCTCTCTGATTCTCTAGAGCAAATGTGATCAAGTCAGCATGGGCTCAGTTAACAAGACGAATCATGCCAGTTCAAAATGGTAAAAGACATTGGCCCTTGAATGACCAAATTCTGAAATCTGCTGCTGCAATCCTAGATACTTGGTGACACTACATAGGTGTCAAAATAATTCTTGTCAAAATAGTTGACAATGATTTACAAGAGGATCTTGTACAAAGCAAGGGTGAAGCAAGGCAGGGAAGACCAAAATAAAGGACGGTGGAGAAGCAATTTAAGTTGAAGCTCATCAATCACATCTGCATTTATCTAGATGCTCCTGAGTGGCATCAGGTCATATGCATTGTTATGTGGAAAACTAGGTCTTTAGTTTGATGGCAGGTATGATTAAAACAACTCCTGTATTTTCTTTACTTGTGAAGACTGCTTCAGACTCTGATAACACCACTATATACAGGCATCTCTACAAATATCTGTTTTTACTAAATCCAAAATTTCAGTTTTGCAGGAATTCCGTACCAGTATCCCTTCATTTACTGAGAAATCTATTTTTGCAAAGCTACCTGAACAGATGAAACAAATGAAAAAATGTTAAATTTCCACCTGTGTGGCTGGGTTTCTCTGAAACGGGTCATACAAATGAGCTGCATCCTACAATAAATTATAAATGAAAAATGTTATCATTGAGTTTCAACCTTGAAACTACAAAGAAGATCAAACTCTGAAGCAGTTGCATTGAAAATGACAGAACTTTGCTGTTCCATTACATCCATCATTCATGGATCCAAATTTTATGGGCTCTGAATTTAGCTGTTGAACATTATAAGTGCATGCCTTGAAGCTTTATTTTGACGTAATCTTTTAACTTCTGTTTGATATTAATCCCTGTGGTCTTAGTTGCCCAGTGGATTTTCATTTGTTACGATCCATTCATTCATCCTTGTTATTTTCTGTTCTTTTTCAGAATAATTCATCATAATTCTACAGAAATTTCAACAGTCGATCATTAGATTTCGGATACAAGGTGTCAATCGGTTGCTCAGTAGCTAGTGTAGGATCTGTTTCACTATTGCTACAGCTACATCTGGTTACTGGGTCTCTGGTGACATCACCAATCTACCTATCACAAGGATTAAGAAAAGCCATTCAAAGAACTTGCAATTCTGTTTGGAACATGGCGGTGATATTATATTGTGTGTTTAATTTCAGACCCAACATTTCCAATTTCAGAAGGTACACAAAAAAGCTGGAGAAACTCAGCGGGTGCAGCAGCATCTATGGAGCGAAGGAAATAGGCAACGTTTCGGGCCGAAACCCTTCTTCATAGAATTTCATAGAAATTCCAATTTCAGAACTGGAATTTTTAATCAGCATCCATTCCATGAATCATGAATTATGCTTCCTTTACATAGAAATGAATAGCTCAAATACTAAAGTTATACCACAGGATGTTCTGGCATCACAAGCATGTAGTCCTTTCTTTGCAAGCCATTAATCATAAAGGGGTAAAAAACATTCAGATTCATGACTTTATAAAACACTTTCTTGCTATCAGCTGAGGAGCTTAGAACAAAAAACATCAACAGCAATTAAATACATGAATGAAATGTCATCCTGAAACATTGTTTATTGCTCCTCATGTCATTGCCTGCTGAGTGTTTCTGGCAATCTTCTGCTTTAATTGCTTTATTAAGTTCCTTGGATTACATAAATGTTTAGAATACACATACTGCGGTATGCTGTTAGAACTTTACTAAATTTACAGAACAATTCAACTGATAAAACAGGATTCATAGAGCTCCTCCAACACATGCTGAATGGATTAATCTTTGTGGTGTCACTTATGCCCCTGTCCCACTTAGAAAACCTGAACAGAAATCTCTGGAGACTTTACGCCCCACCCAAGGTTTCCGTGCGGTTCCCGGAGGTTGCAGGTGGTTGCCGGAGGTTGCAGGTAGTGGAAGCAGGTAGGCAGACTGACAAAAACCTCCAGGAACATCAGGGAACCGCACAGAAACCTTGGGTGGGGCACAAAGTCTTCAGAGGTTTCCGTTCAGGTTTCCTAAGTGGGACAGGGGCATTAGTCACTACAATGCTTCACCAAGTTCTTTGACCCTACTATGTCGCTGATATTGTAGTCCTGCATTAGGACCCAGCTCCAACCGTTACTATATTACTGCAACAATTTTTCTAACTGTTACAGTTAGTTTCACTGCTACACAAAGGCATTATTGTCCCGTATAACTTAATTTGTGCAACTGAGGCTCAAACATATTTTTTGTCCATTAGCCCTCGGGAGTATTCCCCTGGATAGACTTCTCTGATTCCTCCCCAGTGTTCCCTCCTGAATTCTGATGAAATAACTCTCTGTGTTGTTGGGCCCACTACATCGGACCCATGACTCTCCACTTTACAGAGTAAACACATCATTTGCACAAGCATGAAAATGTTGTTGCTTAACAGGAAGTAACATTTGCTTATCACAATGTAACATAATAGGTCATTACCATTTCTGAACAGTTACATTTTTGATAACATCATTTGATTTCCCTTGTAATGTGATGAGGTAAGCACTTCAGTAGTTAAGACCAGATAAATGGCAAGGATGTATGTTTAGAAATTATTAACATCTCTATTTCATAATAATTATTTAAAATGATTTATTGTGTTGTTGATTACACTTTCAATAAATTTTGAAAAAATGTGCTTTCGGATGTATCTTCAGTAATTATTCCTTTGTTCTCTTGTCCCATAGAACTCTCCCTCTATTGGTCAAAAACCCAAAAAAGTGTTGAATTTAACAATCTGAAATTAAAAACAGAAAATGCTAAAATATTCAGCGGGTTCAGCTGGCATCTGTAATGACCAAAATACTTAATTCTTTGCTGCATTATAAATCATTAAATTACATAGATACTGTCACATGTAATCCAGCTGTTCACTTTCATCATTACAAACATTAGAAAATAGAAAATAGGTGCAGGAGGAAGCCATTCGGCCCTTCGAGCCATAACAATGTATATTGATCATAGCTTACTATTTGCATATGCAGCGTTAAATAAATATCCCTCACTTTCTTATGATGCCCCTTGAAATAGAGGATAACTTATTTCCAGGTTTGCTAGTTTCTGAGATGCCTAATGAAGCCAATGTGGGATTCAGACCCTTCCATAGTTTGGGGCAAGAGACTATGGACAGGACAGGAAGGCGGTGCACTCCTTCTGGCACCGTGTGCTCCCACCGCATGAACCTCGAGATTTCCAGTAATATCCTGAATGCTTTTCTCTGCATTGAAGGGTCACCAGCAGTCAATGGGCATTTCTTAAAGGAGGCTTTAGGTGCAACACTGAATCTTTTTCTCAGCCAGTTTGGTAATCTTCGCCCAAGGCTCAGCTTAGAATATAATAACGGGCATGTGAAGGCACGCCCAATGTAGCTGACTGACAGTAACCAGAACCTCATTACTGGGGATGTTAACCTGGGAGAAAATGTTAGCTCCATTTATACTTCCAATGAATTTGTTGGATTTTGCAAAGGTGGTTTAAGAGGTAGCTTTCCATTGCCTCAAGATGCTGCTGTGGTTAATCCAGATCTTAGAAGCATATGGGAGACAGAAATCACAGCTGCCCAGTTGACTATAAGCTTTATATGTCAGAGCATTTACTCAATCAATTAAAGGCTATGTCGGCACATTGGAGATGGTGGTGAAATACTATATATGCCTTTGCTGAGAGGTAGCTTGTGAAATCCTGAAAGTGGTCCACACTTTCCAGGGTCTGCCAGTGAACATTTATTGTCTTAAAGCACAGTGGTGTAAAGCCCCTGTCCCACTTAGGAAACCTAAACAGAAACCTCTGGTGACCTTGCGCCCCACCCAAGGTTTCCGTGAGGTTCCCGGAGGTTTTGGTCACTCTCCCTAATGGTCGAAAGTGGTTTCCGCGTAGTCGAGGCTTCTTCTATGTTCCTGCGATTATTTCAACAAATTCAAACCTGGCCTCGACTAAAAATAGGTTGCCGTTTGGCCGAAGCCAGTGGAGTGGGGTCGTTATTTACTTACAGGCAGTCGAAGGCCATCTCCTTCGCTGACCGGCCATTATGATTGGCTCATTGGAGTTTTCAGCAAAGATCCTATAGGATCTTTGGTTTTCAAGACCTAGAAGTTCCGCCGGAAGGTAAAATGCCCGCAAACTTTATTAAACTTCTTAAAACTGTCTCCACTCCTTCTCCCCCCCCCTCCCCCTATCCCCCCCCCCTACTCTCCCTCTTCGCTCTCCCCGTCTCCCCCCTTCTCTTTCCCCTTCTCTGTCCTTCTCTCCCCTTCTTCTCCCCCGCGCTCTCTAAAGGACTTACTGTGCTCTATGGCAGCCGTTTACCTTCCTCGTCATCATGCTGACAGCGCTCCTCCGCTGACCCTGGCCCCCATCTTCACGGTGTGTGTGTGTGTGTGTGTGTGTGTGTGTGTGTGTGTGTGTGTGTGTGTGTGTGTGTGTGTGTGTGTGTGTGAAGATCCTGTGGGATCTTTGGTCAGTAGATGCAGCTCACGCTTCAGTCGAGGCTTTCCAGGCGAGTGACCAAAAACTCATGGCAACGTTGGGTGGGGCGCAAGGTCACCAGAGGTTTCCGTTCAGGTTTCCTAAGTGGGACAGGGGCTAAACAGGGGAAGATTGGTAGAGGACATTTGTCTTGCAGATACTATATTTAAGGCCCATCCTCTTGTATGTATCCATGAATAAATGTGCAATATCTGGAGTGCACAAATACAAGCATCTGCTACATGCTGCAGCAAGCTTTCCTTGGTTCTGGAATATGGGTTCTATAGATTGAACATTACATCAAGATCAAATAAATGTTGGAGTAATGACACAGGATCACTTTGGTCCTTACTAAAATTGGTTTTGTTGTGGACCTGTTGGTTAGTATCATGGCCTGTATTGGCGAACATAAGGCACAGACGAATTTCTGTGCAAAGCTTAGTTTGAAGATAGTGTGTTCCAGTTCCCCCTGACCGATAAAATCAAATGCTTTACTGACATTAGAAATGATCTTGTATAGTGGCTGGTCCTGTTCCCTGCACTACCTTGGAGTTATTGCAGCATGCACATCATGTCCACTCTGCCTTTAGGTTAATGGCATTCAGACTGTGATTAAGGAAGATGGTGCTAGTGTATGTAGTATGTAGTGGGCCGAAGAGCCAGTTTCACGCTGTATCTCTAAACTAAAATGTACAACATGGCAAATTATTGTTGATATATCCCAAAGATTCATTTCTCTTTTTCTTTTGCAACGTTCATTAAAACTAGAAATCTGTCGAGAATGACCGTGAATGGGATTCAATCACAATGCATTACATAGAATGGAGGCAAAAGATGCACAGGCTGCTTGCAAGCAAAGATCCTATAGTGGAGCTATAGCTCGCTGTAGGTTCTTTGCTTGCAACCCTGACAGCATGGTCTGCAAAAATAAACTCAAATTATTCCCATATCAAAGAAAAACTACAAACACTAGAAACAGTAATTAAAGATTATCAAAACCCTCTTGATTCCCCAATTACTTTGGAAGAACTGACCATAAAAATAAAATCTCTCCACTCAAAGAAAGCCTGTGGTCCAGACAGCATCAAAAATGAAATGCTCAAGTACAGCACTCCGGAGATGCAGGACATAGTTCAACATCATACTACGTTCAGGTTATTTCCCTGATATTTGGTGTCAAGTGCATATTTCACCCATTTATAAGAGTGGAAACAAATTAGACCCAAATAATTATTGTGGCATCTGTGTCAGTAGCTGCCTAGGGAAGTTATTCTGCAGTATCATAAATAACAGAATGCGGGATTTCCTTAACAAACACAACATTCTCAGTAAAAACCAAATCGGCTTCCTCCCAAAACACCGTTCCACTGACCACATTTATACCCTCCACACTCTCATTGAGAAACATGTACACCAAGCGAAAAATGGGAAAATATTGGCCTGTTTTATTGACTTTGAGAAAGCGTTTGCCTCTATTTGGCATGAAGGGCTCAATTACAAACTCCTCGGTTGTGGTATAGGGGGATAGGTATATGACCTTATCAAATCATTGTATCTGAATAATAAATGTGGCATTAAAATTGGGGACAAACGCACTGATCTCTTCGCCCAGAGAAGAGGCGTCCGGCAAGGCTGCAATCTGAGCCTGACACTCCGGTAGGCGGCGCGGCTCTGGCCAGCAGCGGCCTCTGCAGCCTGTCCGCGTTTTTATTATTTTTTGTCTGTGTTTTTATGTAGTTTTTGTTATTTTATGTTATTTTATGTTGGGGTGTGTGTGTGGGGGGGCGGGGGTGGGAAACTTTTTGAATCTCTCCCTGCACTGGAGACCCGACCTTTTCTCGTCGGGTCTCAGGTGTCGTTGAGGCCGCAACGAGGAGCGGCCTCCAACAGGAAGAAGCCGGGGACTCAGGTGCCGACTCACCGTTGCCGTCGCGGAGCTGGCCGAGTCCGGAGCGGGTGGAGCGGTGGAGGAGCGCTGCTGCTGCTGCTGCTGCTGCTGCTGCTGCTACCGGAGAGTCGGAGGCTCCAACGACGGGTCTGTGGACGACGGCACCGGGAGCCCGCGGCTCCCTGGAGGGAGACCGCTTTTCGGGACTCCTGCAGCGGCGACTTCTCCCGCCCGAGTTGCGGGGTCGAAGAGCTCCTGGAGCGGGGCCTAACATCACTGCCCCGCGCGGCTGGAATGGCCGCGGACTTTGCGAGCGCACACCGGGGGCTCCAACACCAAGACCCGGTGTGCGACCTCGCACCACCCGGCGTGGCTTTAATGGCCGCGGGACAATCGCCATCGCCAGCCGGGGGCTTTGACTTTGACTCTGACATCGGGGGGGGGGGAGAGTGCAGTGGAGAGATAAGTTTATTTGGCCTTCCATCACAGCTATGTGATGGATGTTTATGTTAAATGTAATTATGTTGTGTCTGGGGTCTATTTGTGTGTAATGTATGGCTGCAGAAACTGCATTTCGTTTGGACCTCCAGGGGTCCAAATGACAATTAAATTGACTCTCTTAATGTATATATCAACGATTTGGCAGTAAAGTTGGACCAGAGCACAGCGCCGGGCCTCTGTCTTCTGGACGGAGAGGTAAAGTCCCTGTTTTATGCGGATGACTTGGTTCTGCTGTCCCCCACAGAACAGGGACTGCAGCAACAGTTGGACCTACTTGATGAGTACTGCCAAAATTGGGCCCTGGCAGTAAATCTAAAGAAAACCAACATCATGATTTTTCAGAAAAGACCCAGATGTCAGGAAGATAAATACAAATTTACTCTCAATGGTACTGTTATCAAACACACTATGAGCTATACTTACCTTGGTCTAACTGTTTCAGCATCAGGGAACTTCAATATGGCAGTGAATGCACTAAAAGAGAAAGCTCGAAGAGCTCTGTATGCAATAAAAAGAAGATTCTACAACATCCAAATCCCAATTAAAATCTGGCTTCAAATATTTGACAGTGTAATCCAGCCTATTGCGCTTTATGGTAGTGAAGTATGGGGTCCGCTCAGTCACCATAGTTATAGTAAATGGGAAAAACATACAACGGAGGCCCTGCATGCGGAATCTTGTCAGAATATCCTCCGTATCCAATGGAAAACACCAACAAACGCATGTAGGGCGGAACTAGGCAGATACCCACTGATAATAAATATCCAGAAAAGAGCACTAAATTTTTGGAATCACCTTAAATCTAGCCCCCCAGATACCCTCCAGTTTAAAGCCCTTCAAACACAAGAGGGGAACCCAGAAAAGAGTTCCCTGTGTCAGTTGGTACTGAGACTAACTACCCCTATTCAGTTAAACACTATCCAGTTAAACCCTGACCGGCCCCAGGTCAATACTGACCCCCAATCACCAGTTAGAGTGAACCAAATTATCAAACAATGTAAAGAAACGTACTTGGAACATTGGGATAAAGAAACCAAAAGCCAAAGCAGATTAGAATGTTACCGTTCCCTAAAAAGAGATTATAAATTGGCAGACTATCTCTCAACTGTTAGAGACATAAAGCAGAGACAGACCCTCACCAAATACAGGTTAAGTGACCACTATTTGGCAGTTGAAAAAGGAAGACAGAAGAGATTCTGGCAACCAAGAGAAAACAGAATATGCGGCCACTGTTTGACAGATGAGGTTGAAACAGAGGTGCACTTCCTCCAAAAATGCAAAAAATTTGACAAAACAAGGGAAGCATACTTTGACAAACTCAGTGTGGCAACCCTTGACTTTAAAGAACTAGATGATACATCAAAACTAAGAATAATCCTTGGCGAAGGAAATACGGCACATCTTGGTACACAATACGTAGGTATGTTACAAAACCTACCTGAATCGTCATTGGGAATCTGCCCAAAGCCATGTCCGCGATTTTGGCGCTGTTTGGAGGGGGCGGGTTTAAAACGCGATTTTTACTAGGCTGTTCCAATCGCAGATGTTCAGCCTAGTAAATCATTAACGAAAAATCGCTGCAAGACCCGGTCGCAAAAGGTATTATTAGTTTTATAGGCCTCGAATAATAGTTATAATAATTTTAAAATCACTCTCTCACTCCGCAACCTTTCGCAGCCCCAGGGTTTTATAAAGCAAACAATTAAAGGTATGTACCTTATTTTTACATTAAATGGGGCATGTATATAACCCTATATATCAAGTTATCTATAGCGAGTAGTTCATTTTGGGCTTTTTATATCCCGCAGTATTTTTCTCGGCATTTGAGGGCACTAATCCAGCGCAATGTGAACGTTCTAAACCAGCGCGTTCACAGGAACCCACTAGAAAGCCGATTTAAATGGGCATTTATTTACAGCAATTGAACACTAAATTCCTTCCATTTGGCCTATAAATTAATGTAAATTAGATATAAAAATCATGTTATATTGTGAATTATTTGTGAATAATCTTTGGACACTTAGGCTATTTAAGAAATGGATAGATGTTTATATCTAGTAATTGAATTTTGATTAAACATGATTTTCTTTTTTAGTATTTACTATTTGTTTTAGCGTTTAACTTTATAATCTCTACCTTTTTTTCTAAAATTGAAAAATTGAGGAAAAACAACGTGTACAGAGTTGCTTATTGGTTGCAGTCTGAGGAGTATGATGATGCTACTGATTATGATATGCCAATGTACCAGCTAGCAGCTGATCTTCTCCATAAAGACTTGGTCTTTTGCTAGAAATTGTAATTTATTTACCTATCCATAACTGACTTACAGCATATTATACAATAATATTAAAGTTCTGATCTTGAGAATATCACATTTTTGAATTTTGAAGGCAGTCTGGTTGTTTATTACCATTTCTGTCACCGGTCAATTTTGTAATTAGCTACAATTAGGTAATTAGCTAATTATATGCTTTAATTTCATGTCATCCAAGTAAGATTGTTTTATATTTTTTCAGAATGCTTCAATCTATGATAGGTGAAAATTTCTTTCAGTTCTCTTAATTCTTAAGAAAGTTACGGGCTTTTGACTATCCAAGATCACAGCTTTTTTGTAATGTCCATTGAAAATCAATAGGGAACAAGATGCTAATTTCCGAGTATGAAAATGGCCATAACGTTTTTAATACTTGAGATATGAAAGTGAATTTGGTGCCAAATTAAACTTGCTGTTATGCTTTATCTGATGGGATAAATTGCAGACTTGATTTTTAAAATCTCAAAATTTAGTAACATTGCTACAATACGTAACAGCATGCCATAACCTGAGAGACGGTGAATGGCCAACATGCACATATGTACGCACACACTAATCGACATTAACTAACACTAAGAAATGAATATTGAATTGCTAAACTTGCTATTTGTTTGTACTGCTTACAGCTGCAAGAACGTGTAGCAATCAATAAAGGGCTATAGGCCTATTGCAAGTTTATGTACAGGGACATATCTATCCATGCACTGTATACTTGTATTTATACTTATGCATTTCAAATATGTATGTCATGTTTTATACTTTGGCAATATAACAATGTTTTTTTTATCATTCCAATAAAGTTTTTAAATTGAAAATTGAATTGATTACTAGATCTTTGGTCTGCAACTGGGGGCAATGATTGACAGAGCCCTGGGAGCGGGGGCGGGATCTGGATGAGATCATCTCCGCCTACGAGGCGGTCTGTTTCCAGGTGAGAGGGCAGGACGGAATGGCGGCGGCAAAAGGTGAGGGAAGGGGCTGGCGGGCAGAGTCTGGGCTGGGCTGGGCTGGGCTGGGCTGGGCAGAGTCTGGGCTGGGCTGGGCTGGGGGCCTGAGCGTAAACTCGATAGGGGGCGGGCAAAGAGCAGTGGGCAGGGAACCAGGAGCAGGGTGCGAGAGGCAGGTTTACAGCAAGGGGGCTGTACATGGTGGGGCTGCAGGGAGGGCCAGACTCATCGCACCGCAGCAGCCTAGTGCGTGTAGTTATAATCACAACAGAGGCAGAGCTATGGAGGGGGCGGTCACCGGACCCTTCTACCGACCCGCTGAGATTCCCCAGCACTTTGCTGTTCGCTCAAGATTCCAGCATCTGCATTCTTGTGTGTCTCCATACACTTATAATGTTTGCAGAAGCTGAGTGCCAACTGGACATTTCTATGTCTATAACATAATCACATAACATAGAATATAAAGCAATGTGATACCAGCAATGCACGGTGATAGTACCTGATCCCCAGTCTATATAATGGACGATGTGAGGGCCACTGTGCCGCCAATATATATTTATCACTATTTATCTACAATGAAATAGTTCAATTTAACTGAAAATAAATCAATGTCAAAGTTGATTAGTACGGGTGTCGGAGGTTATGGGGAGAAGGCAGGGGAATGGGGTTCAGAGGGAAAGATAGATAGATCAGCTATGATTGAATGGCAGAGTAGACTTGATGTGCTGAATGGTCTAATTCTGCTCCTATAACTTATTCACACGAGTTGGGCCAAATGGCAATACTGTAACAGAGGAGGACAAAGGGGTTAATTAAGAGAGGGAACAATGGAGCATGAAATAAAGCTTGTGGGGGATATAAAAACTGACAGTAAAGGCTTCTTTAGTAGAGCTAATATGACTTGATGTCAATCCCTATAATAAGGTGGCACTCTTGCTATTTGCAGTGGGATTGGAGTGGTGAAAGGTAGGGTACCCTCCTTCTTTGATAAGCCTACAACATCTCCAGAGGGCTCAATGGTGATACCTGGCATCCCAGTTACACCCCCTTCAATTCCATACCCTCCTGACCATCTTGCAACCCAATTGTTATCTCTCCTTTTGATCCAAATCCAATTGCTGCTTTTTTCTGCAGATTTGATAATGATTTGATTGCTTGTTGGAAGGAGTGACCCCATACCCCAATTTTCTTTAATAGCCTGGTTATAGATGTAGCAACAAATCCCCTGCATCCCACTTCGACAGGGAAAATTGTGGTCTTCCAGCCATTCTGGGAAGCTTCAGTTGCAAGTTCAGAGTACTTGGTCTTTTTCCTCTCATAAGCTTCTTCAACACCATCTTCCCATGGAACTGTCAATTCCACAACGTATGCCAACTTGGTTGTTGTGGACCTCAGGACCATGTCTGGCCGGAGTGTTGTAGCCACAATGCCTGGGGGGAAATATTCCACTTCCATTTTCCAATCCTGAGTAGGCTGCAGAATGCTTGCATCCTTTGATGTTATCTGGTGCTCTGGAGGTGACCTGCTAGTACAAATGTTGTGAAGTGGACATTTCCTGCCGATGTTTGTGGGGAAGCATTTGTGATCTTACGCCTCTGTTCCAGGATTGATGCCAGCTGTCTGAGAACATGATGATGCTGCCAAGTGTAACGCCCTTGGCCGAGGCTCATAGTGCATACTGTTAAAATATGCCTTAGTGATGCAGGTGCTTGGCAAAGGGATACGTGAAGAGGAAAAAATGAGTGAAGACAAATGTAGGTCCCTTACAGTCAGAAACAGGTGAATTTATAATGGGAAATGAGGAAATGGCAGACCAGTTAAATAAATACTTTGGTTCTGTCTTCACAAAGGAAGACACGAACAATCTCCCAGAAATACTAGGGGACCAAGGATCTAGTGGGAGGGAGGAACTGAAGGGAATCCACATTAGAGAGGAAATGGTAAATTGTAGGGACTGAAGGCAGATAAATCCCCAGGGCCTGATGGTCTGCATCCCAGAGTATTCAAGGAGGTTGCCCTAGAAATCGTGGATGCATTGGTGATCATTTTCCAATGTTCTATAGACTCTGGATCAGTTCCTGCGGACAGGAAGATAGCTAATGTAACCACACTTTTAAAGAAGGGATGGAGAGAGAAAACGGGGAATTATAGACCAGTTAGCCTTACATCAGTAGTGGGGAAGATGCTTGAGTCCATTATTAAAGATATAATAGCAGCGCATTTGGAAAGCAGTGACAGGATGTTCAAAGTCAGTCAAAGTCATTCATAAATGGATTTATGAAGGGGAAATCATGCGTGACTAATCTTCTGGAATTTTTTGAGGATGGAACAAGTAGAATGGATGAGGGAGAGCCAGTGGATGTGGTGTATCTGGTCTTTCAAAAAGCCTTTGACAAGTCAAACACAAGAGATTAATGTGCAAAATTAGAGAACATGGTATTGCGGGTAGGGTATTGATAAGGATAGAGAACTGGTTGGCAGACAGGAAGCAATGAGTAGGAATTAATGGGCCCTTTTCAGAATGGCAGTTTGTGACTAGTGGGGTGGGGTCAAGGAAGGAGCATTCACGTCAAGGCCCTGTTTCCACCTATCTTTTCACCACCACGCACAAGAAACACAAGAAGCGACAAGTCAGACACCATTGTATGCAGATGCTGAGAAGTGTGTTTAGCTCTGTCAGAACAACTTCTAATCTTGTGTATGGACTTGATAAGAAGAACAAGTGGGGTACCGCAAGGCTCAGAGCTGGAACCCCAGTTATTTACAATATATATTAGCGATTTAGACAAAGGAATTAAATGTAACATCTCTAAGTTTGCAGATGATACAAGGCTGGGTGGCTGTGTGAGCTGCGAGGAGGATGCTAGGGTGGCTTGAATAGGTTGGGTGAGTGGGCAGATGTGGATAAATGTGAGGTTATCTGCTTTGGTGACAAGAACGAGAAGACGGATTATTATCTGAATGTTGTCAGATTTGGAAAAAGGAAGGTGCAAAGAGACCTGGGTGGTTTTGGATATCAGTCACTGAAAGTAAACCTCATGAATATTGGAAAAAATAGAGGAGATGTAGAGTTGCATTATTTCTGTAGCACGATGTTTGATTTCCAAGGTCAAATGGTGTTATGTATGGTTTGTAATTTAATAAACCAAAATTCATATTTATTAACATATTAAACATGACTACCAGAGCATAGCTCTTGATTTGGAATGTAACATCAGTAGATTGTACTTCATGGCATTATTCAGGATGGCTGTTGCACAGTGCATTATTATTAATTGTCCAATAAGATTATTCAATCCATTAAAATGATATATATGAACAACTGGCAGCTCATCAACCAGATCTTTTGGAATAGTGTAACACTGTGGATAGGACATCTGTACATATTCAACCAAGGCAAAAGCTTAGATTTTGTTATTTTTCTCTAGATCAGGGTAATGAAGGTGATCAGTTTGAAGTGTTGGATTTGGCTGAATATGCCAAACGACAAAGATGGTGGAACCGATTCTTTGGAAGAAACTCTGGACCTATTGCTGAAAAATATACAGTAGCAACACAGTTGATGATTGGAGGAGCCAGTGGATGGTAAGTTAAACATTTTAAGATAATGGCCTTCAGCAGGGAATATTCTATTCTGCTCACTTTATTTTATATCCATGGTAAAGGAGATCTGGAAGGGGTTGTGATGTTGCAGATTTTATTGCTACAAGTTATAGATTAACTTGGTCAAAATATTGAGCGAAGATCGTTCTAAATGCAATTTTGCTGTTTTTTAAATGGATAGATAAATAGGAGATTTTCCATTACAGTACAGTCCCAGTGAATAAATTCTGCGTGATCTAATTTCACAAATCAAATGTAATATATTTTTTTTAAGTGAAGTATAACATCCACAGTACTAGTAGAAATCAGATTCTGATAAACTACCTGAATGAAAAGAGACAGATTCATGAACCCAAGACTGTATCTCTGGTTGGATGTCACTGGCTCTTTTTAAATTGCTTTCTGATTACACCAATAACATTTTTTTCCGGATGTGCACCCACCAGGTTTTATTTGAGAAAGTATTCAAAGTATGTTACAGATCTCAAGACTTGACGACTTGGCTATTCCATGGAGTGTAGGAGGATGAGGGGAGGTATACAAAATCATGAGAGGAATAGATCGGGTAGATGCCCAGAGACTTTTACCCAGAGTAGGGGAATCGAGGACCAGAGGTTATAGGTTCAAGGTGAAGGGGAAAACACTTAATAGGAATCCGAGGGGTAACTTTTTCACACAATGGGTAGTGGGTGTATGGAACAAGCTGCCAGAGGAGGTAGTTGAGGCTGGGACTATCCCATCGTTTAAGAAACAGCTGGACAGGTACATGGATAGGACAGGTTTGGAGGGTTATGGACCAAGTGCAGGCAAGTGGGATTAGGGTAGCTGTTGGCTGGTGTGGGCGATTTGGGCCGAAGGGCCTGTTTCCACACTGCATCACTATGACTATGACTCTAGTTCACTGCTATAACATAAATGCTAGATTCTTTGCACATCCCTTGCTTTTATCGTCGTGAATCTAACATTAAATAAAATCTTGATGGTACATAGTACCATGTGGTGAATCTCTGGAACTCTCTGCCACAGAGGGTAGTTGAGGCCAGTTCATTGGCTATATTTAAGAGGGAGTTCGATGTGGCCCTTCTGGCTAAGGGGATCAGGGGGGTATGGAGAGAAGGCAGGTACGGGATACTGAGTTGGATGATCAGCCATGATCATATTGAATGGCGGTGCAGGCTCGAAGGGCCGAATGGCCTACTCCTGCACCTAATTTCTATGTTTCTATAGTAGATTGGGAAATGTTTGCGGAAAGAAAAACATTTTTGAAACATAATTGATCTGAAATGTTAGCTCTGTCTCCTTCCATTGAGTTGCCTGACCTCTTGAGTGTTAACAGTACTTTCTGTTTGTATTCCAGATTTTCATTACCTATACTATTTTGCTTTTCTAATATATGGGAAATCTGTTAAGAAATACAGTTCTTAAATCAAATTAAATTTCTGCAACTTTTGCAGGTGTGCAGGCTTCCTCTTTCAGAAAGTTGGAAAATTAGCTGCAACTGCAGTTGGTGGAGGCTTCTTCTTGCTACAGGTGAGAGAGAGTTGTTGACATGTCAAAAATAGCTAAGGAATGGAAAGATTATTTTCATGTCTTAGGAAGCAGTTCAGTAGAAATAAATTGCTTATGCGCAGGTAAAGGAAAGAAACTGGTTCATAACCCCAAGACTATTTGCTATTTGGACAATTGAAGGGCAATTGTACCATACCAGTAAATCAAAGGATAGGCATTTAATTAGCATTAGGGAATTCAGACGTCAAGAATATATAAATTCTTGGTGGTTTTTGAAGTCCAAATACATAGTGCTAAATGCATTCATTCATTCTTGGATGGCTTGGTGTGTACGAATTACGCAATTTATAGTGCTTTCCTTCTGCAGGTGAAAGAGAGGTGTTGAAAATGATTGAGCGATTGCTGGCTATTGAGCTCGTTACATAGAAATATTTCTGGGCTTGGGATAACATTTTTCTTCACATAGAGTGATAATGAGGAGAACTGTAGGATTCAGCTGATCTATCAACATATGGAGCAGTTGCTACCAGTACCCAGCAATACCCTGAATTTGCAGTGTGGGCTGGTATGCAGCCATTACGACCACACTGAACCACACTGCCTGCCACCTTCCAAATTAAGTGATCATACTGCATTTGCATTTTTGCGGTTGGCTAAGGAGTACTATGCTGTTTATTTCTGATTTTCATGTCATTAGCAAAGTTTTAAAACTTTTATATCAAACCAGAGTAGCTGCAGAAATTGTTTGAAGATGTAACTGGAAATGTAAGGGATGACTGATGTTCGATTAGCTCTGCCTTCTGTTGGATGGAAGATCATTGTGGTGGAAGGCGAGGTAGTTGGGGGGGGGGGGACACACTTCCAACTGCCTTACTTATGCTATGATTTTTTTAATTTATGAGTTTCTTGACGTGTAAAGCCACCGTTTTCATTTCAAATGGTGAGAGAGGAAAATTAATAATAGAAATATAGAAAATAGGTGCAAGAGTAGGCCATTTGGCCCTTCGTGCCAGCACCACCATTCAATATCCAAGATCAGTAACCCGTGCCGGCTTTTTCCTCATATGCCTTGATTCCCTTAGCACTAAGAGCTAAATCTAACTCTCTCTTGAAAACCATTCAATCAGTAGTTCATTTCATCACCAGAACGCAGTAAAATGTTCCAGTTTCTACCACCACTTTCTATTGTTGTGGAAACTGATAACTACTGGTCACTTCTTCCCTTTCTGCTCTCCGCAGAGACCGTTCTCTCCGCAACTCCCTGGCCAACTCGTCCTTTCCCCATCCAAATCACCCCCTCCCCAAGTACTTTCCCCTGCAACCACAGAAGATGCAATACCTGTCCCTTTACTTCCCCCCTCGACTCCACCCAAGGACCCCTACAGTCTTTTCAGGTGAGGCAGAGGTTCACTTGCAACTCCTCTAACCTGATCTACTGTATCCGCTGTTCCAGGTGTCAACTTCTGTACATCGGCGAGACCAAGCGCAGGCTCAGCGATCGTTTCGCTGAACACATCCGCTTAGTCTGCCTTAACCTACCTGATCTCCCAGTTGCTCAGCACTTTAACTCCCCCTCCCATTCCCAATTTGACCTTTGTCCTGGCCTCCTCCATGGTCAGAGTGAGGCCAAGTGCAAATTGGAGGAAAAGCACCTCATATTTCGCTTGGGTAGCTGACACCCCACCGGTATGAGCATTGACTTCTCTAACTTCAAATTGACCTTGCTTTCCCTCTCTCCATCCTCTCCCCCTTCCAAGTTATCTCACTAGTCTTACTGTCTCCGACTACATTCTATCTCTATCCTGCCTACTCCCCTGACATCAGTCTGAACCGGGTCTTGACCTGAAACATCACCCATTCCTTCTCTCCAGAGATGCTGCCTGTTCCGCTGAGTTACTCCATCCAGCATTTTGTGTCTACCAACTAAATACTCACAACCTTGTTTTCATTATCCTGTCTCGCATGGAGAGAGCAAAATAAGTACTGTTCAGTGGAGAGGTAATTTTTTCCTCTGGAGAGGAAAAAAACATAGTAGTAGTATGTTGCAAGATATGCTTATTCCTTACAACATACTCAAGCCACATTTAGCAAGACTTAGCACCATATCAAATGTGTATTTATCCATTCGTAAAGATGGTGTAGTAATAATCTAGTTTTATTTTCCAGGTTGCCAATCACACAGGATACATCACTGTTGACTGGAAACGAGTAGAGAGAGATGTGAACAAGGCAAAGAAACAGTTGAAAATTGGAAAAAATAAGGTTACTTCGGAAGTACACGGTGCATTTGATGAGGTAGGGAGATGGTGAAGTATATGTGTATTGGAGTAATTGCCATTTAGCCGCGTTAACCAAATACAGGCCAGAGTGTTAAAAACAAACTATTCATGTTCTTTGGTTGTTTTCTTAGTTTAATCCCCTCCAAAGAAGCTGAATACTTTAATTTTGGTCTAAGTGACATGTTTAAACTAACAGGAAATATTATAGATTGATGCTGCTATATATCTAAGCATATGTGTGATCCTGAAAGCTAAAACTGATTAGTTTTTTTTGTTTCTTTGATGTCTGTCATTTCTTTCAGTTATGACATTGTTTCAACCTTAAATTGCTCTCCTGTAAACTACCTTTCTATCCATCACATCCCTGTTTAAGGACAACCGTTCCATTGCAGCACCGTTCCATTGTGTTGTCTTCCACCAATTCCTGATTTTTATCTTAAATTTTTACTAATTCCCCTTGCCCCAAGATTAAATATTCTGAGCTGCTTTTGTGCATTCTGGATGCAGTTATATTAAAGGAAATTTTCCCTTTACCTCCCCCTTGAATCTATCCAAGGACCCCAACATGCTTTTCAGGTGAGGTAGAGGTTCACTTGCATTTCCTCCAACCTCATCTATTGTATCCGCTGTTCCAGGTGTCAACTTCTGTACATTGGCGAGACCAAGTGCAGGCTTGGCGATCGTTTTGCTGAACACCTCCGCTCAGTCCGCCTTAACCTACCTGATCTCCCGGTTGCTCAGCACTTTAACTCCCCCTCCCATTCCCAATCTGACCTTTCTGACTTGGCCTCCTCAATTGACAGAGTGAGGCCCAGTACAAATTGGAGGAACAGCACCTCATATTTCGCTTGGGTAGCTTACACCCCAGCGGTATGAGCATTAACTTTTCCAATTTCAAATAGCCCTTGCTTTTCCTCTCTCTCAATCCCCTTCCCCCTTCCAAGTTATCCCACCAGTCTTACTGTCTCCTACTACATTCTATCTCTGTCCCGCCCACTCCCCTGACATCAGTCTGAAGAAGGGTCTCGACCTGAAACATCTCTCGAGAGATGCTGCCTGTCCCGCTGAGTTACTCCAGCATTTTGTGTCCATATTAAAGGAAAATATTACACAGTTACAGAAAGATTGTGGAAACTATGATGCAGTAATGGGATTCAGTCCATCTGTGAAGGGCAGAGCTATAAATACATTTGAGTGCATCCAGTATGGAAAAATCAGACAGGTGTATGAGTATATTTATCTCGTGGGCAGATCTGGAAAGAGTGCTAAATATATGGAATATAATTTAAATGCAAAAATTTGCATCAAATATATGAGGTTAGTCCTGTAAATTAATAGTCCTTGTCTCCTTATAGTAGTTTTGGTTTTGCACTTGATGCATATGTTGACTGGAATTAATGTTGTGTTAATCAGTTCAAATGTTTCCTTCTGTTACAGAAATTGAGAACATTGCAGATTTTTTCTATTTTCCCCTTTTCTCCCAACCACATTAATTTCATACCTGAATACTTATATGTGCATTGTCGATCTGCTAGTAATTTATTCACATATTTTTCTGCCTCAGGGGCACTACATATTCTTATTCTATTTCCTTCCGATGAGCATCACAGTTGTCCAATTCTGATTATGCAAATTGTTGTACTTCTTTCCATCGTCCTAAACTCTTAATACTCTTCCTCAATCTTTTTCCAAAGTAATCTCTTCTCTCCAACTTCCCACTTTATTTCCTGCAACTTATTCTCTCTTACAGGCTTTCATCTGTGAGGTTTTCATTTGCAAAATTATGCCCTGTATGACCATTAAGATTATTAATACGTTAAAAAGAGCTATAGTCTTTAAACTGATCTGTAGGGAATACCACCTTACATTTCTTTCATTTTAATATAATAACTGACACTATTTTCTCCCCTTTACCCATGTCTTCAATCTAATGAACTTCAGTTTTGCTGACAAGATTATTTAATGTAATCTTATCAAATATTTTTTCAAAATTGTATTAACATATCAACACTACTCATCCACACTAGTTGGGTGGCAGGGTGACCCAGATTTGATCCTGACCTCAGGTTCTGTCTGTGTGGAGTTTGCAATTCTCCTTGTGATCGCGTGGGTTCCTCTAGGTACTCTGGTTTCCTCCCACATCCCAAGACATGTGGGTTTGTAGGTCAATTGTCCTCTGTAAATTTCCTCTAGTGTGTAGGTAGTGGATGCAAAAGTGAGTTAACATGAAACTGGTATGAACAGGTGGTTGATGGTTGGCGTGGACTTAGTGGACAGACCGGCCTGTTTCTGTGTTTTATCTCTCAACTAAAGTAAAATGCTTTCTTAACAAAAAAATCAAGCACCCTTATTATACCAATATTATTTCACCATTCCGCCACTAGCTATTTAAAAAATTTTTTTTTAAAGAATCAATATAGCTTCCAAAAATTTCTTGTCCTTTCTATCTAAATAGGTCTTCCCTCACCCATTGCCAACTTTATTACATCATTTTCAAAGAAATATAAAATGTTGAAATCTTCTGACACTACTCCCATTGTAAGAATTAAGAAGGTACACAAAAATGCTGGAGAAACTCAGCGGGTGCAGCAGCATCTATGGAGCGAAGGAAATAGGCAACGTTTCGGGCCGAAACCCTTCTTCAGACTGATGGGCGGTGGCGGGGAGAAGAAAGGAAAAAGATGGAGGAGGAGCCCGAGGGCTGAGGGATGGGAGGAGACAGCAAGGGCTAACAAAATTGGGAGAATTCAATGTTCATGCCCGCAGGATGTAGACTCCCCAAGCGGAATATGTGGTGCTGTTGCTCCAATTTCCGGTGTTGCTCACTCTGGCCATGGAGGAGACACAGGACAGAGAGGTCGGATGGGGAATAGGAGGGGGAGTTGAAGTGCTGAGCCACCGGGAGGTCAGGTAGGTTCTTGCGGACCGAGCGGAGGTGTTCGGTGAAACGATCGCCCAGCCTCCGCTTAGTCTCACCGATGTAGATCAGCTGACATCTAGAGCAGCGGATGCAATAGATGAGGTTGAAGGAGATGCAGGTGAACCTCTGTTGCACCTGGAACGACTGCTTGGGTCCTTGAATGGAGTCGAGGGGGGAGGTAAAGGGACAGGTGTTGCATCTCTTGCGGTTGCAACGGAAAGTGCCCGGGGTTGGGGTGGTACGGGAGAGAAGGGAAGAATTGACTAGGGAGTTACGGAGGGAGCGGTCTTTGCGGAAGGCAGACATGGGGGGAGATGGGAAGATGTGGTGAGTGGTGGGGTCACATAGAAACTTGGAAAATAGGTGCAAGAGTAGGCCATTTGGCCCTTCGATCATCCAACTCAGTATCCCGTACCTGCCTTCTCTCCATACCCCCTGATCCCTTTAGCCACAAGGGCCACATCTAACTCCCTCTTAAATATAGCCAATGAACTGGCCTCAACTACCTTCTGTGGCAGAGAGATCCAGAGATTCACCACTCTCTGTGTGAAAAATGTTTTTCTCATCTCGGTCCTAAAGGATTTCCCCTCTATCCTTAAGCTGTGACCCCTTGTCCTGGACATCCCCAACATCGGGAACAATCTTCCTGCATCTAGCCTGTCCAACCCCTTAAGAATTTTGTAAGTTTCTATAAGATCCCCCCTCAATCTCCTAAATTCTAGTGAGTACAAGCCTAGTCTATCCAGTCTTTCCTCATATGAAAGTGCTGACATTACTTTGACTATGACATCCCAGGAATCAGTCTGGTGAACCTTCTCTGCACTCCCTCTATAGCAATAATGTCCTTCCTCAGATTTGGAGACCAAAACTGTACTCAATACTCCAGGCGTGGTCTCACCAAGACCGTGGACAACTGCAGTAGAACCTCCCTGCTCCTATACTGAAATCCTTTTGCTATGTTGTCATGTTGGAGGTGGCGAAACTGACGGAGGATTACTTGTTGTATGTAAGAATTAAGAGATGGTGCAAATTATTTCGTTACTTCCTTAAATCATCCAAGGAAATTGACCCTGAGCCCAGCCCAAGAAATGTGTCCTTGATAGACACAAAAAAATGCTGGAGTAACTCAGCGGGATAGGCAGCATCTCTGGAGAGAAGGAATGGGACGTTTCTGGTCTGAAGATCAGTCTGAAGAAGGGTCTCTACCCGAAAGGTCACCCATTCCTTCTCTCCAGAGATGCTGCCTGTCCCGCTGAGTTACACCAACATTGTTTGTGTCCATCTTCAATTTAAGCCAGCATCTGCAGTTCTTTCCTACACAACTGTGTCCTTGAGTTCTCCAGATGCTCTGAAAGAATGTTAACCAGTATTTTATTTTCTCTTCCACCACATAGGTGACCGTGTTTGTGAAAAAGAATATTGTCCTCACGGGTGGTTTTGTTGGTGGCTTCCTAATTGGACTTGCATCATGAAGATTATTTGAAGATGATATTTTGACTGAAGAACTATACTCCATATTTACTTCCATCCCTACCCTCAAAAGCATTTATAGATTGTGTGCATTGTGTAGGGAATGAGTGCCCTGCAGATCAGTGCTGAGCAAGTGGCTTCAATATATTGTACTGAAGGAAATTTGGCATTACTGAATTCCTGGTTTTGTGATGCTTAACGATTTAAATCGCCAACATTTGTTTGTCTTTATTTGGAACTATAATCAAAATGCATGGTTGCACTCATTGAGGAATTAGACATACATTTTAACCTGACTTGCATTCACAATATGATCACGCATTCAAGATGCGGAATAAAGAAATCTTGTTTTATGTTGTTTAGAAATTGAACTTTTAATCCCGTGTAAATTCTGAACTAAAAATTACCTGTTTTTGCATGTTTGTTAAACTACATGGCACTAATAATATGTTGTTAAAAATAGCTGTTTATGAAGATTACACACTCCCTATGCTGACACTTTATGAGGAATGGAAGTTAATTCGTTAGCGCAGCTGGCAGCATGATATGGATGTATTGACAAATTCAATACAATGTTGTGTTTAAAAGGCCAAATGCCTGGGATTGTTGAAAAGTAAAAATGCAGTCTTAGAAGCTAAGTTGAATTTTTAAGCTCTCATTTTCTTCACTTGCTTTGTCCTTTGAATATCATTGCTGTGTTCTAATTTTTTGATGTCACTCCCAGGTATCTTTTCTGACATTAATTGTTTCAAATCATGTGCTGCTGAGCAAAACCTGCTTTATTATATGCATTTTAAGACCTGGCTGTTTATCGATCCATTGCTGCAGTGCAGCTTGGAATTAGAACTTGCTATGCCTCAGCATTTAGAAAGTAAGAATAATTTATAGATGTCAAGTACCCCATTTCATGGTAAAAGGTACTGTGGCAATCTATATCATATTAACATTAGAAACTGTTCATCTGTGTCATGTCACTGCTTTGTGATGCTTGCCTTTAACTACCGTTGTACCATCGAGTCAGGTCCAAGGTTTGTGTCTAACTCCGGGGACTTCATTGCAACCCTTGTGTGATTGCTGAATTGATGAAGCTGTTGTCTTTCCACTGTAAGTTGCAGTGAGGCTCTATCTGTTCTCGGGTGGACATGAAAGACCCCAATGGTGCTTTCTGCATATGAATTTATCTCACTGAGTGGAGTCGTGTTGTGTGTAAACTTTTCTGAATCAGTTTGAGCATACAAATTACTTAATTGGCTATGGAGGTATTTGATACATTGGAACATTTTACTGCAACTGTCAACTTGAACATTAAAGTGAACGAACTGTATTGGCAGCCCACATTAACGAGTTTTCCATATGAAAACGGAAGATAGGGCAGGAGTGTGCATTTATGGTGCAGATTCTAAAAACCTCTACATCTTTAATACATTTATACTAATAATTGGATGAATTGCTGATTTTTTTTAATTTATAGCCCTCCACATAGTTTTGCCTATACAATTCAGAATTGATATTAAACAGAATTCCACTATGACCTAACGTCATCTGAGTTATTGTATCTTATTTTCCAGTATTTAATTTCACATTTACTAATTTGCGTGGTCACTTCCAGTCGAACAGCCTGGTGGATTTTCTGCTCCCAATTTATTAAATATTGCCACCCTAAAATTCCTTTCCAGATTTGATATGAAGTGCAAGCTGTCAAAACGCAAGTCAGATTGTTTGCATCAGCAGTATATAGCCTGTTCAAGAATTGTTTATATCCTTTAAGTAAACATTTGAACCGATTGAACATCAAAATGCGCACAATCCTCTGCCCCAAGATTTCAACACTTTAGCTAAAAGTCTTATCCTGCCTTTACCAGCAATGATTTTATCATCCAGATAATTTGTAATACGGAGTCAATTTCTTTAAAGTTTTTGCACCAATCTCAATTTTATCCGTTCCGGGTTCTTTCAAAAACTAAAGATTGATAGTACACAACTGTACCTATATGTCACAAATATATAGAAATAGTCCTAGTTTTTGAAACGCTGCTTCTTGAAAGGACATGCCTTCCAAATTAAGTGTTATTGTATTTGATTTTCAATTTGCAATGGGATTGTGGACAATTACTGCTGCAGTCTGTTTAATTACAAAAATGTACATTTATCAAACTGCATTTGCTCATATTTCCAGCCAAGTCAGTCCATACACAGGCATTTTTCTTGATTGAAAATATCAACACTTTTGAGACTATTGATTGATTTGTCTCTGAATTAGAAATGAAGCTGGAGGGCATTTTTAAAATATTGTCCCAGTCTAGTCCATTAATGAGTGTCAAGGTGACATGCAATCTAACTTTTCTGTTTGTCAAATTTTCCTGCTGCAGGTGTTTGCTTGACTCGGTATCTTGCCACATTGTGCCTCTTGGTCATTTTAAATTATGATTGTACTTTTGGTAACAGTATTATTTCTTGAAAGTGTGCAATGTTAATGTGGTGTTAAGAAAGCGCATCATAAAGGAGTTTTATGAAGTGTGTTTCACATTTCCTTCTGTATTAATTTCCACCTACAGTGATATCCTAATAAAGCCTATATCCATTTGGTAGTGATGAGCTATTGCAGATGGCCAGCCTGGGCATAGTGGGCTGAAGGGCTTATTTCAGGCCTGTATAATTCAATTACTTCAGTATGATTTCAACACCTGCAAGCAACCATTAATTTAAAACATTACCAACCTGCTCAATTATTTGCATGTATTTACAGCCCCTGGAATTGCTCTGTAGATTGGGCAGCATCTGTACAAAAAAAACAGCTGAGAGTTTGGGTTGATGGCCTTTCATCACAACCAGGAAAAGTCAAAAAATGAACAAGTAGAAAAAGATTTTTTTTTAAAAGGGAGGAATATGTATAGGGAGAATATGTTGCAGGCTGGAAATTGGCACAGTAGACCATGGGAGTAATCCAAGAGTGGAATAGGATAGTCTTTGCCTATTAATCTTTAAAAGGAACATATTTGACTCCCTATGAGGGGATGGGATACAAGGAAAAGAATATAGAATGAAACATTAAGCTAATTGTGCTCGTCTTTGCTGGAGCTATTCAATGAGACTTTTGGAGAATTAGTGGCGTTTTTTCCCCTTAAGTTATGTGATCATTTATACTCTTCACGTTAAGGAGGTTGGCAGTTTTATCTAATGTTTCCTTTGCTGCCTATCAAAATATCATCCACATTAATAGTCAATGCTATTGCTGTGATTTGATCCGAACATTTGTGCAGAGGCAGATGAAACAAAACAATTGACAATTGCCAAATCTTAGGATGTTCTTTTAAATGTACTTTATGTTTGGGTAAAAATGGTGCATAAGATTTTATTCTAATTGTGCCCTTTTAAATGTCTTGATTAAACAAGATAATCTGAATGCAGGCAGGCAATGCAGCCCTGAACCAGATACATGCTGAAATGCAGCCTGTTCAATAAACTGATGTCCAATCAGGACAGACATCTAATTACAGACAGCATTACATGACTAATTTTGTATTTCTCCCAGCCATAGTGTACACACAATAAGCCTCCATGTTTATTAGTTAAGATCTTCCTTTTTCTTGCTCAGAAAAAAGAACGTAGCAGCAAGATTAGATATTGGTCCTCTGATAGTCTTGTTTTCAACATTTCACCATTTCAATGCAATCCCCCTCATTAACCTCCAATGACTGGAAGAATATTTCTCCTCCCTACAAGACTCAATGATTGATTATACAGAGAAATGTTCATAAAATGTCACATGCCATTCAGAATTAGACCTTTCCTTAAACCATTTATAAAAATGGTCAACAGAAACTCAGTTTGTAAAACTGCAAAGGGTGAAATTTCTAAAGCTCATTTTGTACTGCATGGAATCCACAATGTTCTGTTGTATTTTACATATATTCTTAAATATAATCTGATGCCAGGGTTAGTGATGCCAATGTCAATTCCAGTGCTATACCCTACCATTCAATTAAATGTCAGGATTTAACCTGAGCCACGGTATGTGTGCCATTATGCTACCCATTAGTGTCAATTCACCAGTCTGATGGGCAGAATGCACGTGCACTTTCACTTCTCAGAATCTGATCAGCATAGTATCTCCAACACAGCACAGATTTACTAAATATTGAACCCATTAGGTTAAAACTGATAAAACCAAAACAGTGTAACATGCTTGTTATTGTGTTGGTTGTTAATGCTGCAAGATCTGAAACCAGTCAAGCCACATATCCCAACCTCTGTTTTAATTCCAAACAGGGAAAGTGGACTATGGTTTAATTTCTTTGAAACATCATGATGAAAAACAACAAGAATTAGAAATCAAAGGTAGACACAAAATGCTGGAGTAACAGCAGGTGAGGCAGCATCCATGGAGAGAAGGAATGGGTGACATTTTGGGTCGAGACCCTTCTTCAGACTGATGTTGGGGAGGGGGGGTGGGACAAAGATAGAAAGTAGGCGGAGACAGTAGGACTAGTAGGAGAACTGGGGAAGGAGGAGCGGAAGGAGAGAGATAGCAAGGGCTATCTGAAGCTATAGAAGTCAACATAGGGATTAGAAATTCTGCTTCTATCCTGGCTATTTTTCTGGGTGAGGAAGATCCTTCAGAAAACTCCTTTCAATGAACCGATCTTTACAGTAAATTTTAGTTATAATTTTGCATCAAAAACAAAGTTAACTGGACAGAGTGGCCTAGTTGTACTAATTTCAGACAAAGTATTTGGAGATGCCACTTTTCTATAGCCTCTAATGTCTCAAAGTTGAGAGAAGAACATCTTGAGAGATGGACATCTACCTCTATTATTTCCAGTACAGATTAAATGAAAGCAGATATAATTTGTCTAATTTAGGCATTCAGGTGTGCCTGAACATAGTAACGGGTGTTTTGTGATTACTACATTGCATTTCTGCTTTGCTTTATAATCAATGTATAATTTATACATTATGGATAGTTTGCCTCCACAGGGATAGTATTGTTACTACATATTTACGCTCAAGGATCAAATAATTGTTTCATATTCCCTTATGACATTGGAGGCCATTTGGCCATGAAATCTAGAAAGCATAGCAGTCAGAGTCAAATTGACCCATAAATCCCATTCCCCCACTTATTTCCCTGTAGACTATTCTTTCACAGATGTTCATCAATTCCATCTACCCATCCGATTTTCCTGCCACCTATAAAACACAGGACAATTTAGAGTATCCAATTAACAAGTCTTTTGGTTATGGAAGGAAACAAGAGAATGAACGGCTGCCCAAGCAATACCATGTGGTTGCATCACGGCCTGGTTCAGCAACTTGAACGCCCAATATTGCAAAAGGTAGTGAACATTGCACACTCTGTCACGGGTACTGACCTCCCTACCAAAGGGATCTAGAATTGTCGCTTCCTTAAAAAGGCAGCTAGCATCATCAGATACCCACAGCATCGTAGTCACGCTCTCATTTATTTCCTGCCACCAGGAAGAAGATATAGAAGCCTGAAACTAGCGTCCAGGTTCAGGAACATCCTTACAACCATCATCAGGCTATTAAACACTACAACCTCCAAATAAGTTCCCAACTACCTGCACTTCTTGTGGTGAGGGAGGTCCCACTGGGCTCTCTGTGACGGGATTTCAAGATTCTGACCCAGCGGTAGTGGCAGTGATGTCAATTGGGGGGGAAATCCATACTTGGTTATCGCGGACAATCGGCAATAACGAACACTCCGCCCCCCCCACCCCATGGTCTGTTATAACGAGGGTTTACTGGACAGAATTTTGTTGTTGTTTATTGTGTTTACAGAGTACTACGTTTACATGTCTGTTGCAAGTAAGAATTTAATTGTTCCATTTCAGAATATGTGGCAATAAAACATTCTTAATCCATTCAGTAAAGCTTACCAAGAATTAATGCATTGTTGATGGCCATCTACAATTTTAATACATAATGGAGTAAACATACAAAATGGCAACACATTATGATTTAATATTTGACTGGAAACAAATTTCAAGACATCACTGCACTCGTGATCCCCAATTGCTGATCCTGGATTGTCATGTTATTCTGATTTATAGTTTCCTGCTGTCCTGGGATAATCTGACACGGCGTGCTGAAACCAGGGTTTACAGCCAGCGAATAGCCATCAGCTCTTTTTCAAAAAACCCGAACAGCACACTGACGCTTTTGCATGTATCTTACAGCACCTATGCATATCTTGGATCACGTGTTGACATTTGCTTTCTTGATAGTGGTGAGCTGTAAAAGAAACAAATTAAATGTGATCCGAAGCATTCATTTAGCTCCCCATCATTCATCTCAACTACTGCTCTTTGTGATGGGGGAGGGGTCAACCAAATGTTCTATTAATTACTGGTATAATGCCACTGAAGTGACTGGATGATGCTGAAGCTCTAAACTTGCCTTTTGGTCACAATGGCTTTGACAGTCAAGTAGCCAGCCTTCTTGCTTGAGTCAAGATATTGTGTGACAGTTTACTCTTTAAACATTAAACTGAGTCTGGAAAGGCCATCAATCTGGAAAAGGGATTGTTGAAATAAGTGATGATCCAATTGGGTCTGTAGAAAATCTAATTATTACAATGTTACCAAACCAGAAATCCCATTGTGAAGGACCAATGCATCTAGTTATGAGGTTTCTAATTAATGAATTATTTTGGTAATCACTTTTGAAAGGATAATGAATAATGCTACAACATCATCAGGAACGGGGTACTGATTTTAGATACACACAAAAGCCTGAGGAAGGGTCACGGCCAGAACATTACCCATTCCTTCTCTCCAGAGATGCTGCCTGTCCTGCTGGAGTTAGTCCAGCATTTTGTGTCTACCTTTGATTTAAACCAGCATCTACAGTTCTTTCCTACTGATTTTAGATGATAAGCCATGATCATATTGAATGGCGGTGCTGGCTCAAAGGGCCGAATGGTCTACTCCTACACCTATTTTCGACTTCCTCATTCAGACTGTTCGAATTGGTGGAAAGGTGTCAGCCTCGATAACAATCAGCACGGGAGCACCTCAAGGCCGCGTGCTCAGCCCCTGCTGTACTCACTCTATACTCATGACTGCGTAGCCGGTCATAGTGCAAACATCATCATGAAGTTCGCTGACGACACCACTGTTGTGGGACGTATCACTGATGGGGACGAGTCAGAGTATAGAAGAGAGATCGACCGACTGACCAAATGGTGCCAGCACAATAACCTGGCCCTCAACACCAGCAAAACCAAGGAACTGATTGTGGTCTTTGGAAGGGGTAGGATGGGGACCCACAGGCCCATTTATACCAACGGGTCGATGGTGGAAAGGGTCAAGAGCTTCAAATTCCTGGGTGTGCACATCTCTGAAGATCTCTCCTGGTCTGAGAACACTGATGCAATTATTAAGAAAGCACATCAGGGCCTCTACTTCCTGAGAAGATTACGGAGAGTCGGTATGTCAAGGAGGACTCTCTCTAACTTCTACAGTAGTGACACAGTAGAGAGCATGCTGACCGGTTTCATCGTGGCTTGGTTCAGCAACTTGAGTGCCCAGGAGCGGAAAAGACTACAAACAGTAGTAAACACTGCCCAGTCCATCATTGGCTCTGACCTGATGTGAGGTTATCCATTTTGGTGGCAAAAACAGGAAAGCAGACTATTATCTAAATGGTGGCTGATTAGGAAAAGGGGAGATGCAGCGAGACCTGGGTGTCATTGTACACCAGTCATTGAAAGTAGGCATGCAGGTGCAGCAGGCAGTGGAGAAAGCGAATGGTATGTTAGCTTTCATAGCAAAAGGATTTGAGTATAGCAGCAGTGAGGTTCTACTGCAGTTGTACAGGGTCTTGGTGAGACCACACCTGGAGTATTGCGTACAGTTTTGGTCTCCAAATCTGAGGAAGGACATTGCCATAGAGGGAGTGCAGAGAAGGTTCACCAGACAGACTGATTCCTGGGATGTCAGGACTGTCTTATGAAGAAAGACTGGATAGACTTGGTTTATACTCTCTAGAATTTAGGAGATTGAGAGGGGATCTTATAGAAACTTACAAAATTCTTAAGGGGTTGGACAGGCTAGATGCAGGAAGATTGTTCCCGATGTTGGGGAAGTCCAGGACAAGGAGTCACAGCTTAAGGATAAGGGGGAAATCCTTTAAAACCGAGATGAGAAAAACTTTTTTCACACAAAGAGTGGTGAATCTCTGGAACTCTGCCACAGAGGGTAGTTGAGACCAGTTCATTGGCTATATTTAAGAGGGAGTTAGATGTGGCCCTTGTGGCTAAAGGGATCAGAGGGTATGGAGAGAAGGCAAGTATGGGATACTGAGTTGGATGATCAGCCATGATCATATTGAATGGCGGTGCAGGCTCGAAGGGCCGAATGGCCTACTCCTGCACCTAATTTCCTATGTTTCTATGACCTCCCTACCATCGAGGGGATCTATCGCAGTCGCTGCTTCAAAAAGGCTGGCAGCATCATCAAAGACCCACACCATCCTGGCCACACACTCATCTCCCCGCTACCTTCAGGTAGAAGATACAGGAGCCTGAAGACTGCAACGTCCAGGTTCAGGAATAGCTACTTCCCCACAGCCATTAGGCTATTAAACTCAACTCTTACAAAACTCTGAACATTCATAGCCCATTATCTGTTTATTTGCACTTTATCTGTTTATTTATTCATGTGTGTATATATTTATATAATGGTATATGGACACACTGATCTGTTCTGTATTATTCATGCCTACTATATTCTGTTGTGCTGAAGCAAAGCAAGAATTTCATTGTCCTATCTGGGACAAATGACAATAAACTCTTGAATCTTGAATGTTTCCATGTTTCTAATATTTCTATATCAGGTTTGAAAGGTAAAGCACACCTGACCAAGGGGCATTGTTCAACTGAAATTTTGTGTCCTGTGGTTTACAAGCTGTACTTAAAGCTGCTAATTTTGCAATAACTGCGTGATGCTGTTCAATAAAAACAAATTACATTAGTCGAGATCTCAATGAGATGAAACAGTTGTGTAATAAAGTAATTCATGATAGATGATATAGAATACAAGATGAATGTCCAACTAGCAAGAGCAAAGCATATTAAAAGAAATGGGAAGAGACTCACCTTTTAGACATTTCTGTATTTCACAGGCTTGTTTTTTGCAGGGATCTTTGGCGGGCATTATGTGCCTGAGAAAGCAAGAGAAAAAAAGCCATTTGTAACTTTTTCCAATTTTATTACAATTATCTCACTTCTGTCGTTACTTCTGGAGGGCTGATCCTCTTCTATCCAAAGCAATTTAAACACATTTTACACATTTGGTGATATCAAGAATCATATGTTGAAACAGTGAAAGTAAAGCTAGATAGATCACCTGACATCATTAACATAAGCACCTGATTCAGACACGACAAAGTTATTTCCAGCTTGTTCCAGTATAACAAGTCCTCCCCACAAAATTTAGGGATAGTTGATTTAATTGGGAGTCACAAGTTTGCAACTGCCTTACATAATCACACTCCCAGCATCAAAAGTTACACATTACTCCATACTATTATAGGTAGACAAAAATGCTGGAGAAAGTCAGCGGGTGAGGCAGCATCTATGGAGCGAAGGAAATAGGCAACGTTTCGGGTCGAAATACGAGATGCTGCTCCTACAATATACGGTGGTCCTCACTCTGGCCATGGAGGAGGCCCAGGACAGAAAGGTCAGATTCGGAATGGGAGGGGGATCGATAGCATTTCTCAAACTCAAGGCCTCTAACACCAAGAAGTATTAAAGCAGCAAGAAAGTGGGAACTCGTGATATGCAAATTTCCCTTTGAGCTGTGGAAATAGTCAATCCTCCAAATCATTCATCCAAATCCTGCTAGTGCCAAGTTATGCTGCATGTATATCTAATACAAAAAATTCAAATATTTAGAGAACAATTTATTACCCCTCAGGTACACGGTGCCCAAGAAGAACAAGATAACATGCTTCAATGGCTACTGACTGGTGGCACTCATGTCTATTGTGATGTACTGCTTTGAGAGATTGGTTATCACACAAATCAACTGCCTCAGTAGATGGGCAATGGATGTGATCTCACTGGACCACTTGGCCAACAGGAAGACATGAGTGAGGCTGTTATTTGTTGTTGTTCAACACCATCATCCCTTCTAAACTCACCATCAAACTGGGCCTCTGGTCCTCCCTATGCAACTAAGTCATTTAATTCTTCATTGGCAGACCTCAGTATGGATTGGCAATGCCTCTTTGATGATTGTTAGCACCTCAGCATTGTGTGCTCAGTGCTCTGCCTTACTTTATCTATATTCATGATTGTGTAGCCAGACACATCTCCAACACCATCTTTAAATTCTCTGTTGATAGTAATCTTTTTGGATGAATAATGTTTAATAATGTCAAATTACAGAAGGGAGATCGACAATCTGGTCGAGTGGTGCCTGAACAATAATCAATGTTAGCTAGACCAAAGAGCAAATTGATGATTTCAGGAAGGGAAGGCCGAGGGACCGTGTACTGGGCTTCACTGGCAGGATGGTGGTGGAGGTCAACAGCTTCACGCTTCTGGGTGAACATATCTCTGATCTGTCCTGGGCCCAGCCCCTAGATGCCATCACAAATGAGCTCACGAACGCACTGCTTGCTCAGATTTTGAGGAGATTTGGCATCTTGTCAGATACTCTATTGAACTTCTAGTGTACGATGGAGAGTAGACTGACTGAATGCCTCACAGCCTGGTTTGGAAATTCAAAATCACCAGAACAAAGTAGGTTGCAGAAAGTGGTGGATATTGCCCAGTCCATCAGTGATTGCAACCATCCTATCTAAGCCCCAGCCCTATCATTTTGTTTATATTATTATCCCCATCAGTCCCTTCCCTCAGAGTCCTCTGCTCCGTGGCAAACCCAGCCTATTGTCAGGAAATTTAGATATTATAGATCATAGTAGGGAAGAAAAGAACTGAGGTTCGAGTCAGGAAATACAAATGGCAAAAATATGTGTAAAGATGGCATTGCCTGTGAACAATCGGGGGAGGGAAAGAGATGTCATTTTTGGAGCACAATTCAAAACTTTTAGTGTACTCCTAAATCGGACTGAACCACCTCTCGCCGCTAATGTCCCAAACATTGCCAAAGAATTTACAACATGCTACAAAGAAAATGTTAACAATCGTTTCTGATCTACAATCTGCTGTATGTATACTTATTAAAATGAATAATACTGGAAAATACAGCATTTTTGCAGCTTCTTAGGGTCTCTAATTGCAAAAGTCGCAAAAGTTAATCACTAGCTGATTTTGCCTTATTAATAAAATATCCATAGATCCATTACATTTACCTTAACTTGCATTTCAGCTGCGATACATTTTGCACCAACCAGCCTGCACTCACAGACCCGGAGATAGTGTCACCTAAAACTCGGCTCGTGTTCGTCCATGAAGGAATCGATGAGAAGTTAAAATTGCAATCTTCTCAAACATCTGATACCACGAGGAACACTGTGTTCACTCCGTAGAAAGTAAAGGCCGTGCATTGCCACTTGTTGTTGGTGTCCCAGCCGCAGCTTCAGTGGGATATTGTCCCGGAACTTGGTGG
Source organism: Leucoraja erinaceus (assembly GCF_028641065.1). NCBI lineage: Eukaryota > Metazoa > Chordata > Chondrichthyes > Rajiformes > Rajidae > Leucoraja > Leucoraja erinaceus. Next base: position 24,366,436 of record NC_073388.1, on the reverse strand, counting down.
CGGGCCGCGTTTTCCAGCCGACGTCGGCCGATTCCTCCGTTGCCGGGGATGAAGAATATCCGGTTTCAATAAATCGAGTTTAGATTTGATTTGCAGCAGTTACCGGGAGGACATGGCGGTGTGCGGGGTCCACCTGGATTCTGATGCTTTCCTTGTCTGTTTGAATCACGCTCTGTCCACGGAAAAGGAGGAAGTGATGGGACTCTGTATTGGAGAGGTACAGATCCCTTAGCAACCAGGCCCGGCGGCCGTCACCTTAGCAACCGCGCGCCCCTCAGACTAACCAAGGCCTCACCTTAGCAACGGGGCCGGGGCCGGGGCCGCTCACCCCGGCGTCGGCGTCTGGTACCCGGCCTCGGGCAGAACAATACAAACCATCGCCTTCGGTACGGAGGCAGTGCCCTTGGAACCAGGCCTGGGGCTATTGCAAAGGCCGAGGCAGCAGTCAGTCATGGCCTGATTCCCACTGCAATATCTCCATCAATGGGCGACAAAAGGGAGACCACTTGCCCCCATCCCGTGCTGGCGTCAGGAAAAAAGTTCCCCCCAGTTAATGAGCAAGTAATCTTAACCCAGCCGAGACCGATAAAACAGGGGGCGTGTAGACAATCCATTTCACTAACTCCCTGGAGAAATAGTACTGACCGTCCGTGTTGACTCAATTTGATTGTAAATTAAATAGATTAGATGAAGAAAATAACATTTTGAAAACAGTACAGGAATAAGATGACGCTCGATGTATGGCAGAAGCAGGTGACGCTTTCTTAGCAGAAGCAGGCTACTATAGACTAATCATTTCCAAAAGATTTCCCCATATGAATTTTCACTGTACGTCATTGTAAACCAATAAGTACAGAGTAATTGCTTTGATTATATCAAAACTCCATTGTCGTATCATCATAGTCTTGGATGGTAGAAGGAGAATAAGATGGATCTTTATTTTTAATCAATCTCATCAACTTTGCTATAACTTTCCACATTTCTCTCATATTGATATAGTTAATTTCTGGAACCCTCCCTTCACATCATTTTCCATCTATCTCCAATTCTTGCGACAGGTTTGTGATCACTGATACTTTGACTACACTTCATTTACCTCAGTCTGAAGAAGGGTTTCAGCCCGAAACGTTGCCTATTTCCTTTGCTCCATAGATGCTGCTGCACCCGCTGAGTTTCTCCAGCATTTTTGTGTACCTTCATTTATCTCAGTTCCTTTGATGGCCCCATTCCATTTTCTTATGTCTATGTCATGTCATTGACAATGCCATCTTCCATACACCTTACAAAGGATATATCTTTCATTGTAACGAGAGTTTCCTGTAATTTACAGGATTCATAAAAGTAACAAATCAATTTCCCAAATATATGATCTTCTTTCATTCCTTCCATCCCAGAATGATGATAGGTGTCCTGGTTCTTGCTTTCTAGTTTCTACACAATAGAACACTATTTCAGCCATTTCTTGCATCTCTGGTGAATTACCATCTTGCCTTCCCTGCCTTGTGAGAGTTGTGCAACCAGTGCACCTTTTACCTTTTGTTGCTGTTCAGAGCCCCTAAACATGTATAATAGATAGAGAGATACATCGTAGAAACAAATCTTTTGGTTCATCGAGGTCACGTTGCCCATCAATCACCCATTTACATTAATCCTATACTAATCTAATCCAATTTTAGCCATCCAGATTATTATTAATGCCACAAAATTCTACCAGTCACCTATGCAATAGAGGCTATTTCCACTGGTCAATTAACCTACGAGCCTGCATGTCTGGAAACCAGAGCACTGGGAGGAACCCCATGTAATCACAGGAGTAGATGTACATTCCACACAGACAGCATCTGAAGTCAGGATTGAACCCAGGTCTCTGGCACTCTGAGGCAGTGACTCTATCAGTTGCACCACTGTGTTTACAGTGAAAAGACAATTCAATTGATTCATCGTAATTTACTGTATTATATTCAAAGCTAATAATATAATCTATGATTTACATTGGGGAGACCAATTGCAGAATAAATGACCACAGTGGAATACTATAACTCAGCTCATTTGTGTGACCTTGAGCTTCTGATAACCAATACCTTTAACTTTCAGTCTTAGTAACCTGACCTTCCTATGTTAGGCTCCTCTGCAGATCCAGTAACGCTTGATGTATTTTTTGTATTATATAACAGCTTTCCGGGCTCAATTTTTTTTCTAATATCTGCAATCCACATATGGACCTCTTTTTGCCTCTTAACTCATCATCACACCCATTCCTTTTGCTACTTTATCTGGGAAACATAACATTTTCTTTGATCAATTTAATCTTCCAGGGCTCTTTGGATAGAGGGTTGTTTCCAAAGAACTGGGGAGTAGCAATTACCTGTAAAATTCCCTTGTTCAAAAAATGAAGTAAGGAGTTAACATTTACCTCATCAATGTGGGTAATGCAGCTAATGTGGTGTACATGGACTTCCAGAAAACACACAATAGGCCTAGTATCAAAGTTGAAGCACATGACATAAAAGGTTGTTTTCCCCCAGTATGTCATTAATAATAGCTGAGGCCCCAGTACTGATCCTTTTCAAAATCCATGAGTAAAACCTTACAATTGAAAGTGATTAATTAATCCCAGGTTTATTTTTTCATGCCCTTTAACCATTTTATCCATGCATAGAGTAGCAGCACCTCATATTTCGCTTGGGTGGTTTACACCCCAGTGCTATGCTCCAATTTCAGGTAGCTCTTGCTTTCTCCTTCCCCTCCCTTTCCTAGCTCTCCCACAGCCCACCGTCTCTGCCTCTTCCTTTCTTCTTCCCGTTCCCCCACCCCTACATCAGTCTGAAGAAGGGTCTCGACCTGAAACGTCAACTATTCCTTTGTTCCATGGATGCTGCCTCACCCACAGAGTTTCTCCAGCATTTTTGTCTACCTTCGATTTTTCCAGCATCTGCAGTTCTTTCTTAAACATTTTATCCATGCAAATCAGTGATCCATGACTAGATTTCTCATTTTGTGTAACAACCATAATGTGTCAGATTATTAAATGAAAATTCATTATTTGTTTCTCTGATTAATTGTGAGGCCAGTTTCCAGAAATGAGAGAATGTTGTATAAATTTGAAAGGCTCAGAATTAAATCAAAATATAATTGGTGAATCCCTTTATATTTTCTTAGGTTGACACAAGCAGGATTGTTCACATTCATTCAGTTATTATCCTCCGTCGCTCAGATAAGCGCAAAGATCGGGTGGAAATTTCGCCAGAGCAACTATCTGCAGCCTCTACTGAAGCTGAGATATCCTTTCAGTGATCACACAATGGAGATTGCTATGGTGAAGGGTTCTGCAGTTATAAAGCTTCTTATTATTTTTGTTTAGAGTGTCCAACATTTCTCGCTGCAAATATTATCAGATAATGTTTTTTCCCATCTGTTATCAGGCAACTGAACCATCTTATCACCAACTGGAGAGTGGTCCTGACCTATCATCTTCCTCATTGGAGACCCTCTTTAATTGGATGTTACTGTTCTTTATCTTGCTCTAAAAGTTATTCTCTTCATCCTGTATCTGTACACTGTGGATGGCTTGAATGTAATCATGTATATAGTCTTATCTACTGACTGGATAGCCCGCAACAAAAAGTTTTTTCATTGTACCTTAGTACATGTGATAATAATAAACTGAACTAAACTAATTTGTTCATGTTCCCACAAGGTAAGTAACTTTGAATCCAGAATCTTCATTAGATAGCCCCAGATTGAATACATGCATTTGATATGTGTAAACAAAAGACAAGGATTGCAGACCTAAACATGTTTATTCTTTACAGAATTAAATTTCCAAAGGATTCAGGTAAATGTTCTGTAAGCTACAATAGCAAAATATGATGCAGACAATTATTAATGTTTTATTTCTGGAGAGAAAATCATTCACGACTTTATTTTCTTTGTAAATCTCTGAAGGTATTTTGTGTGCATTAAGGTGTTACTATGAGAGGGATCCGATAATGTTTTTCCTACTTGGAGATTGCAGTGTTCAGGCTTTCTAGAGAAGAATCTCTCAGAAAGATAAGTGATTCAACTTTAATTTATAATCTTTGACCAGTTGCACAGATTAGCTGATATGACTGGCCACCCAATGAGAGTGGTGGGATGGTACCATTCTCATCCACATATCACCGTATGGCCTTCTCATGTAGGTAAGTAAATGAAGGAAGTGAGCATTGAGTAAATATGAGCTAATGTGCACTGTGAACATTTAAAAAAATTGTTTTATTATTTTTTGCACCTCACTGACATCCAATTTCATTCATGTTAACAGCTCCCTCGTATGGATTTTAACTTTCACTGGATGATAAACTTAACATTTGTTCATTATATATCCTGGAAACATTCAGCAGGTCAGGCAGCATCTTTGCAAATAAAAACCGAGCTAATATTTCAGGACAAAGACCTTTTATCAGAACAAGGAAGGGCAAACAGTTTGCCTTTAAGTAACAAAGAGGGTGGGGAAGAGATGAATGATACAAAGAGAATTTCTCTGATCAGGTGAATCCACTGGTGCGGTGGAGATGAGTTGTAAACCAACTCATCAGATATATGGTTTAATGTGGGCAGTTAGCGAAATAATTTGAACAAAGGAATATAGAAGTAATGAAATGAGAGTGGGAGTGAATACAAAAGTTGCAAAATGTGGAGCTGTGGGACATGCTTTGCTAATAGAGAAAAACAAGCAGAGTCCATATCACAAATGGAGAGGTCAGTTCTAATGCACCCAGTATGCAAGTTAACTAAAGAAGTATAATTTGATATTGACTCTAAAAGGATGCTTAGGTGGAAGATGAGGTGCTGGTCATCAGCCTTAAATAGGACTTTGTTATACCAATGCTGGAGATTAGGCCAGATTAAACTTTGCCAGTATATTATCTGTTATCCTCCTACAATACTGCTTCAGATTCAAATTATAACCATATAACAATTACAGCACGGAAACAGGCCATCTCGGCCCTTCTAGTCCGCGTCGAACACTTACTCTCACCTAGTCCCATCTACCTGCACTCAGACCATAACCCTCCATTCCTTTCCCGTCCATATACTTATCCGATTTATTTTTAAATGATAAAATCGAACCTGCCTCCACCACTTCCACTGGAAGCTAATTCCACACAGCTACCACTCTCTGAGTAAAGAAGTTCCCCCTCATGTTACCCCTAAACCCCTGTCCCTTCATTCTCAAATCATGTCCTCTTGTTTGAATCTTCCCTACTCTCAATGGAAAAAGCTGGTCCACGTCAACTCTGTCTATCCCTCTCATAATTTTAAAGACCTCTATCAAGTCCCCCGTTAACCTTCTGCGCTCCAAAGAATAAAGATCTATCTTGTTCAACCTTTCTCTGTAACTTAGGTGCTGAAACCCAGGCAACATTCTAGTAAATCTCCTCTGTACTCTCTCTATTTTGTTGACATCTTTCCTATAATTTGGCGGCCAAAATTGTACACCATATTCCAGAATTGGCCTCACCAATGCCCTGTACAATTTTAACATTACATTCCAACTTCTATACTCAATGCTCTGATTTATAAAGGCCAGCACACCAAAAGCTTTCTTTACCACCCTATCTACATGAGATTCCACCTTCAGGGAACTATGCGCAGTTATTCCTAGATCCCTCTGTTCTCCTGAATTCCTCAATTCGCTACTATTTACAATGTACGTCCTATTTTGATTTGTCCTACCAAGATGTAGCACCTCACACTTATCAGCATTAAACTTCATCTGCCATCTTTCAGCCCATTCCAAATGGCCTAAATCTCTCTGTTGACTTTGAAAATCTACTTCATTATCCACAACACCACCTATCTTAGTATCATCTGCATACTTACTAATCCAATTTACCACACCATCATCCAGATCATTGATGTATATGACAAAAACAGTGGACCCAACACAGATCCCTGAGGCACCCCACTAGTCACTGGCCTCCAACCTGACAAACATCCACCATTATCCACCATTACTCTCTGGTATCTCCCATTCAGCCACTGTTGAATCCATCTTGCTACTCCACTATTAATACACAACCATTGAACCTTCTTAACCAACCTTCCATGTGGAACCTTGCCAAAGGCCTTACTGAAGCCCATATAGACAACATCCACCACTTTACCCTCATCAATTTCCCTAGTAACCTCTTCAAAAAACTCAAGAAGATTAGTCAAACATGACCTTCCAGGCACAAATCTATGTTGACTGTTCCTAATCAAATATATATTATCTCTAAGTATCCTTTCCATTAATTTGCCCACCACTGACATCAAACTAACAGGTCTATAATTGCTAAATTATATTGAATAACTTTACCTGCAATATCTTGAGCTTTTAGCTTGGTTACCATGTGTTGTACCTGTTGTAAAATTTGCTCATGAAACAACATTTATTTGCTCTATTTCTCTCTATCAGATGTCCGAACTCAGGCCATGTACCAGATGATGGACCAGGGTTTTGTAGGGCTTATCTTTTCTTGTTTCATTGAAGACAAGAACACTAAGGTTTATATAAGTTTTTATTCTTTTGTGTGCTGATCCAGACATCAATGTTCATTGCTTCCCCAAAGAGATGGAGAGAAAGCCATTGTGTTTATTGTTGGTTTAACTATCTGGTTATATAATGATATTGGTGTAACTGTTAATGATAGACTAAAAGTGAAAAAGCACAAATTATATATGTACAATTGTGATTGATAAAACAAACACAAATTTTGGAAATCAGAAATACAAAAAAAAAAGAAATGCTGAAAGACCTCTCCTGCTTTTAATCATTTGAGAATGTTTTATTAGTTTTAATATATGATTGTATAATATAATTTAAATAAGAACAAGTTATCTGGCCAACATTTAGTCAATTTACAAAAGCAAGTTAATTGATCATTCTATTTAAACTTCTGTGCACATTGTGTTTGCTAGAGCCAACACAAAATCCATCTCAGCAGTCAGTGACTAAAACATGTGGAATGTCCCATGGACATGACAAACCATCTAAAAGCATGTTGCTTCCTTTTTTTTCAAATCTTGCTTGACATGCAATGCATTGTCTATTTGAGAGACATCAGAGAAATAGAAAGAAACATGTTGGCACCCCCTGGCAGTATCAAACGTGGTTGCAGCAACTCACAGATAAAAAAGTTCTTTGCAAGTTTTCCTAAGAAGGAAACCTTCATTCCAAACTTAATTTCCCAGATCAACTTTCCTCATTGCCTGAATAACGTGACTGCTAATTAGTAAGAACTTGAACAGTCTTGGGCTTGATATTATTCCAAGCATTTTCAGCTATCAGAAGATGGGGCACTTTCATCATTTAATCCCCTGTGGATTTGAAAAAGGAAGTATGAACAGAATTTTTATTTGTCATTATGTTCTACTCCAAAGCAAAGTTGAACAATCCCTAGCTGCTTTCCTTCATGATTAATACCATACCAATGTAGCATGTTTATTTTAACAGTTAATGATTAAGCTCCAAACATTTTTATTTTTATTTATAAAAATAATTAATTTTTCTAAATAAAACCTATGTTTAATAGCTTATTGAAAATGTATGTAACATGTATAAAGAATACATTTTGCCTTTCTCCTTGTTTGTTTCAGACTGGTCGAGTTCTTTACACCTGTTTCCAGTCAATTCAAGCGCAAAAAGGTTCTGAGTGAGTATAATCAAATATATGTCATTATGTTAAACAATATTTATTAACGGTCGTGGTTCTTGATGTATTCTAATGAATGTTAGTAACATGAGGGAACTCTCGGTGAGTGAATGGAAACAATGATATGTTCTTGCACTCATTTTACAGTAACTCAGTCTGGAATTGATGACTTGCTTTCTCTGACAGGTATTGAACTGGAGAATGAAATAAGCAATGTATAGCAGAAGACTTGTTCTCAAAATATATTGATGATGTTAGGGCTCTGCTTTAATCTTTAGGAGTATACAAATATCATAAATCACGAGCTAATCTGAGGACCAGGAAAGCATAAGAACCCTATTAATGTTTTTAATCATTTTATATCAGGTATGAACGAATTGAAATCCCTATTCATGTCGTGCCACATGAAACTATTGGCAAGGTATGCCTGGAATCTGCAGTGGAACTTCCAAAAATTCTTTGTCAGGAAGAGCAGGATGCTTATAGAAGAATTCACAGGTAGGGTGCAAATGAAATACAACCAAGCTTAATACTACACACACACGCCATCTGTATGTACACTGCCATGTTCATGGTTGAAAACATTATTCATACATTTCTTAATTGTAACATAACTATTTCAAGTCAAGTCAAATCAAGTTTATTCGTCACATACACATACTAGATGAAAATGAAAAGTGGCAATGCTTGCGGATTGTGCAAAAAATCAAACAAACAAACTACAAACAGAATGGAACAGAATTCACATATTACATATTTGTGGGAGGGAAGAAAAAGGAAAAAAAACAGCAATTTAAAAAAGACACCACACAACAGTAAAATGGTACAGTAAAGTTAGTCCCTGGAGAGATAGAAGTTTACAGTCCTATTGGCCTCTGGGAAGAAACTCCTTCTCATCCTCTCCGTTCTCACAGCATGTCAATTGAGGTGTTTGCCTGACCATAGCAGCTGGAACATTCCATTGCTGGGGTGGAAGGGATCTCCCATGATCATGTTGGAGTTGCACCTTCTGATGTATAGTTCTCCTCTCCCTCTATCCCCTTCCTCCCCACTCTCCCTCCTCACCTCCCCCACTTTCCTCTCCCTCTCCCCTGCCTACTCCCACCTCTCCTCTCTATCCCCCTGCTCCCCCACTCCTCACCTCTCCCCTATCCCACTCCACCACTCTCCCTCCTCCACCCCCCCCCCCACTGCCCTCCTCTCCCTCTATCCCCCCCATTCCCCCTTCCTATCCCACCCCCCCACCCACACAATGAAAATTGCAATGTTTTTTTGTAAATGAAACTTCTCCCCTATCTCTCTCTCCCCCCCCCCCCCCCCCCCCCCCCCCCCCCCCCCCCCCCCCCCCCCCCCCCCCCCCCCCCCCCCCCCACAATGATAATTGCGGTCTTTTTTTTTGTAAATTAACCCTCCCCCCAAGAATTTGATAAAAAGTAAGTTTTTATGGAAAATCACGATTTTTTTAAATGAGTATCGGGATCCCATTGTGATATCATTGTGAATGAAAACGGAAGAATTTGAATAAACACTTTTATTTTGAAAATTGCGATTTTTCGGTAAGTGAGATTCAGGATCCCATTATGACGTCATACACTGCTAACGAGCACTGCAAGTGGAAGTGATTTTTGTCAAAGTGGTTTTTGTAAAGTTTAAAACGTGACTAACGTAAATTATACCATCAATCTGAACGGATCTTGCACAGCGCATCACAGGACAATGGTGAGTAAGGTGGGCCAAAAATTGCAGCGCTATCGTGGAGCGTTTTGTCATAGTTTCGGGATCACGCACACTCACACGCGCGCACACACACGCACGCACGCATACAAACAAACATGATGAGAGTTTCAGTAATATATAGATTACATATATACATCTGCAATTATGTAACCTGTATACAACCTAACTTCAATTTGGAAGTTCTGTTTATAGTACTGGTCAGTCCTGTATAGAGTAAAGGACATAAATTTAAAACTCTTGTGTGTTAGAAGTGGTTTACATGATGCTTCTATTAGTCACGTAATAAAAAGATAATGAACACACCATTTTGTCAATAATTGCTTTTGAGATCACGTTCTATTTTCCTGCTTCATTTTTTATCAAACTCATGGTTCCAAGATGGAAAGTTTTGCATTGTTCGGGAAATGCTGTTACTCTTTGGTTACAATTTGTTAATCATGTTTGGAAATAAGTTTAGAATGTTGATAGCTGATTATATTTATAACTAGGACAGCATTTTATTGCCTGTTTGAAGTTTATTTATTTAGGTTTATTTATTTATGTTCTCAATAAATTCTTAATTTGAAGATGAAATTCTCTATGGAGTTGTAATTCTATATATTTTTTTCAGTCTGACACATCTGGATCCAATAACGAAGATTCATAATGGATCAGGTAGATAATGATTTAATGTGTTTAAAATGAAAGAAATGAACATTGAATGGTATAATGGAAGAGTTGGCGGCATGGGGGTGGCACAGTGGTGCAGCGGTAGAGTTGCTGCCTTACAGCGAATGCAGCGCCAAGACCTTGGTTTGATCCAGACTACGGGTGCTGTCTGTACAGAGTTTGTACTTTCTCCCCATGACCTGTGTGAGTTTTCTCCGAGATCTTCGGTTTCCTCCCAGACTCCAAAGACGTACAGGTTTGTAGCTTAATCAACTTGGTGAATGTAAAAATTGCCCCTAGTGTGTGTGGGATAGTGTTAATGTGCGAGGATTGCTGGGCGGCGTGGACTCGGGGGGCCAAAGGGCCTGTTTCCGCACTGTATCTCTAAACTAAACTAAAGTACTGTCAGAGACTTGTGTCATGCTCCTGAGGAAAGAATCCAAGTTTGTCTAAAGTCTGAAGAAGTGTCTCGACCAGAAACATCACCCATTCCTTCTCTCCAGAGATGCTGCCTGTCCCACTGAGTTACTCCAGCATTTTGTGCCTATCTTCAAATTTGTCCAAATCTCTTCATAACTAATATACTCCAATCCAGCCAATATGCTAGTGAACCTCCTCTGCACCCTTCCAAAGTCTTCACATCTTACTTTTCTGTGATACTGTGTACTATACTAAGCCTCAATAAATTCAGTTCCATTGTAATCATGGAAGTTTTAGTAGCAAAGTTCAACATGCAACTTTAGTGCTGGTGTTACTATCTGGCATGGTTGTCTTAGGCAACAGAGGATGAACGTTTACTGTGTGGTTTAACATTTTTACTATTGGTATTATTTTTGCATTCCTATGTGTAGTGTTCACAAACATGTACTATGCCATATTCAGATACACCTTGAGTACTATAGCCATAAAACATTTTTTTTTCAATTAAAGAAGGTAGTACAATGTACTTGAGTGATTTGTAATGAAATTTATATTGTTGCCTGCAATGTAATGCGAGCATCATTGTCGCTATACCACAGGTACATAGGTACCACATTATAGATGATAGAACCTGTGGCATAATTGAAATATGCTGGAAAATTCTGTGAAAATTACTTCTCCAAACTAGTGTCCATTGTTAACTAAGGAGAGGAAATGCTTGAAGTACTTTCCCTCTGCATATGCAGAAAGGGGAATTTTTTTTTCAGAGGTTAATGAAATAAATCATTGATTTTAAACATTGACTTTGTTTCTCTATCCAGCTGCTTGGCCTGTTGAATATCTCTAGAATTCTTGTTATTTCAAATTCCAGTTAGCACATTAATTTATATCTGAACTGTGGAGACAGCGCCTGTCCAGCATTATTGTGTATATTTTCTTTACTGTTGGTTAACTTCTTATCTGAATGCAGTTATTGATGTAACATGATTTCATGAACATTCCTTGAATGCTCATTATTTTCGTAGGGACTGGATTATGGAGTGATGGAGTGAGCCCTTCAGTCTAGAGAGGTGGAAAATGCCTTTATATTGGAGGGAAGGCACCAATAGTGTCTCTGAAAAGAAGAAAGGATGATTTGTTTTAGGTAGTTTCAAAAATTCAAACAATATTATCCCCATGGATCCCAGTCCCACGACACATGCATACGGATGGGGGTCTTTATTTGGAAGGAATACAGTGCAGTATGTTGGAATTTTTGGAGGTTATGTAGTGTTGGAGAAGTTGAGCCAAGAGAACCTAAGAGATGGATGAAATAGAGCAAAGTAAGTGATGTTATGTGTGAGGAATTAATTGATTTTGTTGAAGGACTAAATTGGAATGAGAGGGCATGCAAAAATAGTACACCATGCGGAAAATGTTATCTGTGTAACGTGAAATATTTTTCTCCATGCAATTAACTCAATAGATAATTGATTTTTTTTAAAGGTTAATTTTATATGGATTCACTTTATGTTAGTGTAAAATATTAAAACTACAGCCAAATCTTTTGACTTCTCTCAGCTTCTCTCACCCTTCTCTCATCTCTCATTGTCCCACTGTATAAGTTCTGAAACAAGAATTCAGATGCACAGAAAAATAAATTCTTGAATCAATAAAATACAGAGAGGAAACATCCAATACTAAAATAGAGACAATTTATATTCTGTAATAACCTCGCTGTGGTGTAAGATTGTTAATCACAATTGAAAATGAATGATTAACAAGGCATTAATGGGAATAAAAGATTTGGCTCTTATACATATCTCTAGCTATGCGAGAAGTACTGTGGGTGTAATTCTGTACACATTTCATTGGGTTGGATAGATTATGAGTTTGGTGTACTTTATCCCAGTTTCGGGTGTTGCACCAAGTTGCACTAAAGAAATAATGTGTTTCTTAGGAACCTACAATTTCATGCTTTAGATGCAAATTGTGCACTGATGGGGACTTCTTTGCTTTAAATATATATTTTTCTTTTAGGTTCCTTCACTGCAAATAAGTTAATTTTGATTTGATTTTCCCCAGTTTTCACAAAGAATCTGTGCAGCCAGATGTCATCTATTAGTGGTCCTCTGCTACAGTGGCTGGAGGATCGTTTAGATCAGAACAAACAACACATCCTGGAACTTCAGCGGGAGAAAGAACAACTCCTCCAGGAACTAGCAGTCCTAAAATGAAAGGGATTGTAGGTGATGAGGGAAGATAAACGGAAAAGTGTAACCAGATTATCTTTTTCTGATGAGCAAAGAAGCCATTTGACTGCAACAAAGCTATGTAGCAAAGCTTTTGTATCAAGTTTGAGATCTCACTCAATGTATTACCTTTATTCAAGCCTGTCCAACAAATGGAAGGAAGCACACATTGGTTTTGGTTGGCTTTTACACCAAAAGGAAATGTTTCCAGTAATTGCTGGATATGCGTCCACATTTCTGGAAACCAGCACTGGGATCAATAGCTCTATTTATATCAAGTTGTTGTTTGGATTAGTTTGCTGACAATATAAAATAATTATTCTTTCATTTGAACCACGTGGAAATAGAAGTTGGTTTAATTAATGTTATCTCTTGAGACCAAGGAATTTGTTGAGTACTTGATAAATTGTTTAAAAAAAAAATGGCTACGTGTTTTTATTTGTTATTTACATTATAAAACTGAAATTTGAGGCACCTATTTGATGCTATGATTTATTTAAATATAAATATCTAAAAATAATATGCCAAATTCAAGAGCTTGTGCATAATGTAGAACACATCTTTGAAAAACTCAAAAGGCATAAGACATGTTATACTTATAAAGTGAAACTATTTATTTGTAATATTTCATCCCGTGGATGAATTTGGTGACTAGACAAAAGTCTATGTGAATAATTCTGTTCCCAACTTCAGAAATATTTAGGATGCATTGCCATTTAAAGTGTCAGCATATCATCTATGTGCATGGCATTGATTCATCTCTGCACTTTGGAACATTTTAGTGATATTTGAATGGAATATTAACTTAGCGAAACACAATATCTTGGAATGTAGACACAAGGAATTGCAGATGCTGGTTTCCAAAAGAAAAAAACAAAGTGCTGGAGTAACTCATCAGAACTTCAGTAAGAATTGCATATATTTTCCAGGAATTGATCCTTTTCACAGAATTATTGGACCTCCATGGAAAGTGATTTACAAACTTTTTTCCAATGTGCTGGCGTAACTCAGTGGGTAAGGCAGCCTTTCTGGAGGACATGGACAGGTGATGTTTTAGGTTGAGACCCTTCTCCAGAGTCTGAAGAGTTGCATACTAATGTCCTCCGGAGATGCTGCCTGATCACTCAGTTTTTTTGTAAATCAGCATCTGCAGTCCTTGTAACTTAATAAGAGATTTCATACTGATGATCTTTAAAGATGAATAGGAAATCTAATGAATTGTAATATAAAGCTATAGAGATTGAACCTAAACAGCTGTAGAGATTAAACATAAACAGTATTAAGAACAAAATCCAATTTCTACTTCTATAGTAACATCAGAATGTTCTGCTTTAAATATTTTATGTTTGTATATGTTTATAATATTAAAAAGATATTAACTTAGGGATGTTCAAGCAAAAAATAATTAATTCATATATCTCTTGCCTTGATTATTGTTTTAAACCGTCCACTGTCAGCAGTAGCATTGGATATTTGTTGTTGTTTTTTAATATAGGCATACACATCTTATTCAGTATCCACCAAATATGTTGCACCTCATAAACATGCAAGTAAAGCAATAATTTTGTAGTGAATAGAAAATCTGGAATAGGAAATAACAAAGCTACAATAGATGATACATTTTACTTAACCTTCTCACGTACTAAGCTAGAATTCTGATTCCAGCTTCAGTAGCAAATGATCTTTCTTACTTAATGTGAATTAGATTTCGCAGCCTTAATAGAAATGTCAGCAGATAAATGTTTTAATTGGTAACATCTTCATAGAGCAACAAACACCTTTTTCTTAGTTAAAGGAAGTGTGCTATTAATTCAGAAATCTTGCGTCAATTGTTTAAATTCTTGTCTCATTTACAGCTCAATTTTAAACATAAATGTAACAAATTTCACAGACGTAGTAAAATATCAATCAGAAGTAGAAAATATATTTTGAAATATTTCAATATTTTCATCCCTTTTTCATTTCTGGAAAGGTTAGGCTTTGATTTCAACACGGTTCTCCAAGCTTGAAACCGGAGCAATTTCAACAAAGCAGCAGTGTTATTCTGAGAAGATCCTCTGGACAGCATCTTTCACGGCTTTTTTTTTTTCAAGCATTTTTTTCCCTGTTATGCATTTATTCTGTGTAATTTATGTCTCTGAATTTACTTTCTCTTCTCCATTAATATCGTCACACTTGGAGTGTAGACGTCTAAGGTGATGCAAAAATGATACTATAATTGATAATAATAACATGTACCCAGACTTGATGTATTCTTCATCTGTTCATCTTTCTTGTTTCTGTTATGGTGATGGAAAGTGTATAAAATTGTGAAAAGAGAAAATCAGAAATCTATCATCAAGGCGGTAAAGAGTAACTTCATGTTGTGGAAAGATATTGAATTTAGCATTATTTATACAATGGCTTTATGTCTTTACATGTATTGAATTAACTCATTTTTGTAAATAATGAAAAGGACAAAGATTATTATTTACTTAAGTTACCACATTCCAAAATATTTTACAATTAGCCAATTGGTTTTAAAATACAAATACAATATATCCAAATCTTTGGACACATCAGATTTGGAGAAACAGTGAATGTATGAAAATCCCTCTTGGCTATGTTAGTTGGGGAAGGAATCCAAATTGTATATGATGGCCCTCTGTTTTTTGTATCTGCAGTTTCTAGTGGGCAGACAATTGGCAATGGATGAAATATTGTTGGATTTTTCTATGTGTGAAAATATCATCTCAGGCCATTCAATGAAATCCCTTTGAAGTTAAGTATCATTTTGGTATTGTTGGTGAACCGCTCAATCCACTGTGCAGTGATGTAAATGATTGGATAATTTTCTCAAATGCTTGATTGCAAATCTTGGCCAGAACACAATGAAAATATGCCTGCTTTTTACTATACGATACAATAGAACTTTATTTATCCCAAAGGGAAATTGATCTGCCAACAGTCATAAAATACAAGATACATCAAATATGAAATTAAAGTGATGAGTGGAAAGGGTTGGGGTGTGCTAAGATTGGGGAGGGGAGTTAGTGTACCCTACGACAGAGTTGTATAGTTTGAAAGCCACAGGGAAGAAGGATCTCCTGTGGTGTTCTGTACTGCATCTTGGTGGAACTAGTCTGTTGTTGAAGGTACTCCTCAAGTTGACCAGTGTTTTATTGGAGGGGGTGAGCTTTATTGTCAAAGGTGCTCCGCAGTTTGAGGAGCATCTGCCCCTCCTAGGGTCATTAAAGTGAAACGGAAGGGAAAAAAAGAGTTAGTCTTATCGCTCATTCAAAATACAAGACCACATACAATCCAGTATTCTCTTGCTAGTTCATTAAAATAACTGTGTTTAAGAGGGAACTGCAGATGCTGGAGAATCGAAGGTTACACAGAAAAGCTGGAGAAACTCAGCGGGTGCAGCAGCATCTGAAGAAGGGTTTCGGCCCGAAACGTTGCCTATTTCCTTCGCTCCATAGATGCTGCTGCACCCGCTGAGTTTCTCCAGCTTTTCTGTGTAACATTAAAATAACTGCCTAGATTTCATCAGTTGTGCCCGGTTGCCCAACCTGCCGAATGATATGAAAGCATTACTTTTAAACATTCCTGTTTTCTATGCTACACACTTAATTTAAGACAGAAATCATGAAATAGAATATACTGCAAGTTACATGAAATGTTCAATTCTCATGTGGTTATTGATTCCTTACATTTTATAGATGGTACACTGCCACTTCTGTACATCTGTGCTAGAGGGATTGAATATTATACATAGGATACAAAGGACATTTATTATCACACACCAATTGGTGTAGTGAAATTTGACTTGCCATTGCAGCACACAAATAGGTTGATGTGTTACTAATCATGCCTACTTGATTGGTATGTCATCAACCATCATAAGTATTAAATCTTCAATGGAATTGGGCTTGTTGAGTTGAATTCATCTGAAAAAGTAGTTTTTTCATTACACTTTACACACACAAATTGTAACTAATAAATGGTGGAAAGACTTTGGTGTATTAGGAGGCGAGTCATTATCTGCAGGATGCTCAACCTCAGACTTGCTCTTGTAGCCATGGTGTTTGCATTATGTTTTTTCTATACAAACAATTGGAGAGTCACAGCCTTAATGTCCATTGGATTCAGATTTACCAGCATTCTGTGATGCCACACTTGGCCAAATGTTGATGTCAGGGACAATCAATTTTGGCTCAACTCTGGAATTTAGCCCTTTGGTCTTGCTTGGGCCGAGGGTGTGATGAACTTAGTAGTTCTGCTAAAACCCAAAATTGGGCATTGATGATAAGGTTATTGATGAGTAAGTGCCATTGGTACCTTTGTTAACAAAGACGTCCATCACTTTGCTGATGATTGAGAGCAGATTAATTGGATGGTCATTAGCTGGATTGGATTTGTCGCTTTTTGTGAACAGGACATAATGGGGAATTTTCCATATTGTCGAGTAGAGGCCATTGTTGCACCTATGATTAGATTAGATATAATATAATTTATTGCCACACAACCAGGGTCGGTGGAAATTTGGGTTGTCAGCAGCAGTACAATAATAAAGAACACACAACCACAATAAAACTGTAACACAAACATCCACCACAGCATTCATCACTGTGGTGGCAGGCACAAAATTTGGCCAGTCCTCCATTCCCCCCCCCCGTGGACAGGACCAGAGTCCAGAGTCAGTCCAGGATCTGCTTTTCCTCACTGGAGACCACGGCTTTAAGATGGTGTAGGCCGGTCGGTCGAGATTTAAAGACTCCGCCGCAGCCAGAAGCACCGTAGACTGCAAGGCTGGCGGTCGAAGCTCCCCTCCAACGGTGATGGTGAGTCCATGCCGGACCCGCGGTATAAGTTGGCCGCGGGCCGGCAGTGATGGCTTCTTCTTCCCCCGGGTCCCCCACGAGGGCTGTAGACGCTGCGCCAGCTGGAACTCTGCAGACAGCGGCTTCAGGCTGCCGGCAGCCCTGGGCCAGCGAAACGGAGCGCTCCCCTCCAGCGAGCCCCCAGCGAGGGCTCACCCGCTCCACAACGAGAGTCCACGCTGCGCCCGCCGCTGAAGCCCCGGGCGTGTCTCCGGGAAAGGCCGCACCGATCCTTGATGTTAGGCCACGGGGGAGGCGACCTGAAAAAACCCACCTCTCCATGGAGGAGGCGACCGAAGCGGTTTCCCCCCCACACCACCCCCCACACAAAACATACGAAGGAACATTAAATACATACTTTAAAACATACTAAAAAATAAAAAAAGTTGAAAAAACTGACACGCTGCTGACATGGCTGCTGCCAGAGCAGCGCCCCCTACACTGCACTATATTTGGATAACGACCAGAGATCACCTGGTTTTGGATCTCCAGGCCTCGGCTTACTCATTCTGTGGTGCTGCTACCAAATCACCGTTGATGATGGATATTGAAGATCCCCATCCAGAGTGCATTCTGTGTACCTCCCAACTAATCCAAAATACAATTTATCTCTAAATGATTTCAGAAACACTACTGACAAAAGTTAGTCTGTGCGATGCAACAAGCCTTTGAGATTACATAGAAACATAGAAAATAGGTGGAGGAGGAGGCCATTCGGCCCTTTGAGCCAGCACCGCCATTCATTGTGATCATGGCTGATCATCCCCTATCAATAACCCATGCCTGCCTTCTCCCCTTATCCCTTGACTCCACTAGCCCCTGGAGCTCTATTTAACGCTCTCTTAAATCCATCCAGTGACTTGGCCTCCATTGCCCTCTGTGGCAGGGAATTCCATAAATTCACAACTCTCTGGGTGAAAAAGTTTTTTCTCACCTCAGTCTTAAATGACTTCCCCTTTATTCTTGTGCAAAATGTGTGTTATCTGTGCAAAATGATCAGTGACGAATAGGCAATATTTTCCACCCTGGTGATTTAGATAGCAATGACACAGAAACAATTATCTCAAAATAGGCACACAGAAAATGCATGGAATCTGAAGCAAAAAAAAAAGACCAGCTGGAGAAACTCAGCAGGTCAGGCTACATCTGAGGAGGAAATTGGATAGTTGAAATTTCTGGTCATGGCGCATCACCTAGAGTAGAGGGGAATTAGCCAGTATAAAGAGGTCAGGGAAGGGAACCGTATGTACGAGCGGGCAAGCAATTGGTAGATACAAGTGAAGTTAGTTGATAATGGCGGTGGGGAATGGTAAGGGTGAACACTGCAGCAGAGACCAGAACACTGCAGCAGAGACCAGAAGGTGTTAAGTGGAGAACAAATGTCTGCAGATTCTGGAAAGATGTGATAAGGATAGGCAGGTGAAAACAAATTGAATGAGGTATGATGGCAGATGGAAACAATATAAAGAGAAGAGGGGGGGTGAGTAATGGAAGGGAATCCCGTGGGAGGCAGGGAAAGATATAAATAAAAACTGATAGGGAGATGAAGGGTTAAGGTGGAAAGGAGGGAGGGAGGGTGGATGGATGGATGGATGGATGGAGGACTAGGGAAGATGGGAGAAAGGGATGATGTGCTTTATCTGAAATTATAGAATTAATTATTCATGCTGTTGGATTGTAGACAGACAGGTTGCTGTAGAAATGTAAAGTGGAATAAAAATGGTTGGAATCTGGAAAACCTGGATGGCTGGAGTGGACAAAATACAGATACTTGGCGAAGCAGTTGCCTACTTGAGTTTGATCTTGCCAATGTAGAGGAGGCTGCACTGAGTACACTGAGTGCTATAGGTGAGGTTGGATGAGGTACAGTTACTGTCTTACCTGGAAGGGTGGTTTAGATCCCTGGGTGGAGATAGAAACATAGAAAATAGGTGCAGGAGTAGGCCATTTGGCCCTTTGAGCCAGCACCACCATGCAATATGATCTTGGCTGATCATCCTGGCTGATGAGGGAGCAGATGTGAGGAAATGTGCTACACTTCCTTTGGTTCCAGAGCAATGTATTGGTGTGGGTAAGCATGTGGTGGGGAGGGATAAGTAAACCAAATCGTCATGGAAGTATAGTCCCTGTGGAAAACGGAAGATGTCATCCGTGGTCCAATTTGGCGGCAATGTCGTAAAATTATATGATGGATGAAGAGACTGGTGAGGTGAAAGGTAAGATCTAAAGGAACTCTACCCTGGTTCTGTCTGTGGAGAGGTAATGTGAGAGTGATGTTGGTGGTTGTTTCATCAACAGTGGGTTGGGAGGGGTGAGCTGTGAGTGGGAGGGGGACAAATTTCCTGAAAAAAGGACATTTCAAATGTCCTGGGGGTAAAAGCCTCATTTTGAGAATGGATGTGATGGAGACAAAGAAAATGAAGGAGCAGAATGGCTTCCTTCAAAGAGACAGGATGGGAGGAAATGTAGTCTAAGCAGCTTATTTATGTCAACGTGGACCCACATATATTCCTTTAATGAAACCTACACACATAATAGTATGTGTTTTATGTGTGGGCTGTTCCTCTGTTTTTAAACGTATTATCAGTCTATAACTGCATTAGATTCTCAGCTTTATTTCTTAACTTGAAACATTAAATGCCCAGCCCTTGACAATCTTGTCAATACCTTTTGCTGCTCTCTCCACCCTTCCGTTGTCTACCAATCAACTCTTCACCTGTAACCACCTATCCGTCGCCAGCTCTCATCCCACTCCTCCTCCTTGCTGTAGACAAACTAACTGCAAAGAAATTGCTCATAAACTACAGCAAAGAATCAAAAGGTAGCGAGGGGGGTTTAAAAGAAAATTGAGAAAATGTCCACTGGAAAACAAGACGTGATTATCATTGGTGGGGGCTTGTCTGGTGAGTGAGTCTCTTTGCTTTTTTTTCGGATTCGTGCATTAAATCAGGAATAAACCGTTTCAATCGCTGTCGCCTTGTATTTGACCTAAATTGGCTAAGATCGAAAATATTATTAAAACGAATATTCTTTAGGTTAGATATACAGCGCGGAAACAGGCCATTCGGCCCACCCAGACGGTGCCGGCCAGCGACCTCGCACACCGACCGTGAGGTGCCTTGTTGACTGTGGCAAGATATTGTCCGTGACATTAACATGAACACTATCCTACACACACTAGGGACGATTTTACCATGCCAACTAACCCACAAACCTACACGTCTTTGGAGTGTGGGGAGAAACCTGAGATCCCGGTAGGTCAAGGACCCCGCAGAGAAACGTACAAACATCGTACAGACAACACCTGTAGCCGCGATCGAACCCGGGTTGGAAGCGCTTTCAGGCAGCAACTCTGTGTCTAACACCGTGCCGCCCTTATTTTGTTTCTAATTTATCCAAAATGTCGAAACAAAACCAATTGTTTTCTGTGACATTCAGGTAGATTTTTATTTAAGACGAAGTCTCTAGGCGTTTCACGACTGCTATCCTCTTAAAAGCACGCTGTGATTTAAAACAAAATCTTATTACCGTGGACTCGGTGGGCCGAAAATGATATTTAGACGCTGTATCCCTGAACTTAGTATATGTTATGATGGGTTTAGCCTTTTAAGTTATAGTTACCTTGGTAGTCGTAAAACCATTAACAATGAGCATTATCGATGAGTGTGCAGTGCTTCAGGCTAATTTCTTCTTTGATCCAATCTCATTCGTCTACTCGCTTTTTTTTAGTCTGGAAGTGAACAAATGTAAAATATCACGGACAAAACCTTGCCACAGCAAGGCATCCAACGGTGTGTAACAGAGATGCAGTCTCCTGTTTGAAATTATTTTAAAATCAATTATTTTTGTAATTTATTAGAGGCATTAATGACTATTGCAGTGCACGTGTTGTAGAGCCTCTTGGCTTTTAGGATGATGTAGGCGAATAAGGTTTTTTTTAAACCAGCAACTATCAGAGATCGAGAAAGGAAAAAGTTTGTGATTTAACTAAATTTAGAAACTGAATTTACAAAGTGAGGGAATGGTGGGAAAAAGACAAAAAGTATAACATAATATATATTTGAGTTTGCACCTTGTTGGAAAGAGAATACAGTGTTTAAATTGTTAACTTTTTGTTTCTTGTCCAAAAAGATTCAATGACATTGGGGTTGTAATTATTAACACTATGCAGTCCCAAAGCCATTAAGTATAAACTCATTGCAAAAAGTAACAGTTTTGAGGATGTGAAAATCCTGCAGCAATCAGGCAAGATGCCATTTTTGTGATGCAGATGGCAAACCTGTGCAAATCGACCAATTAACTTGGGAGACTTGCACTGATGGTCTATCTCTCCAATACTTCTATCTCCAATGACAGATTTGTCCATCACAAACAAATCCATTTGTAACAGTGTGGATCATAATCAAATCATTTGTTTTCCAGGAGGGTTTACCAGGTTAATATTTTGAAAGTATTCTGTCGTTAGAGTTGAGATTGCAGAATTTATTTGTGATTCCCTCGAACGTTAGTACCCGTTCAAACGATGTCATGGGTGGATATTACTTGATAGAGAGCACGTATCGGCAATAGATATTGGTGAAGCTGCACAGTTGCCGTATTAGATAGCAAATAAATGCCTCGTTATTCTTGCTATGTTGATGTTACATATGCAATGTATGCTCAGGTCAGTCTTAGACAATAGGTGTAGTAGTAGGCCATTCGGTTTTTCAAGCCAGCACTACCATCAACTGTGATCATGGCTGATCATCCACAATTAGTACCCCGTTCCTGCCTTCTCCCATATCCCTTGACTCCGCTATCTTTAAGAGCTCTATCCAACTCTCTCTTGAAAGCATCCAGAGAATCGGCCTCCACTGCCTTCTGCAGCAGTAGAGGCCTGTCTTGTTGTTGATAAAATTGTTAAAAAGACAATTTATAAACATTAAAATTATGTTGAATTCTTCTGAATTACTGCAATGTTGTGCCCACTGTTGGGCAACACAATATATGAATGAAGTACAAGCCTTGGAGAGGGTAGAGATTTCCAAAAATGCACCCAGGATTAACACTGTCAGCATTTTGGGTTGTGACTCTTCATTGGGACTGAATAGAGATGATGTAGTCAGTATGAAGAGGTGAGGTGGAGGCAAGCAATCGGTGGATCCAGATGAGGGGTGGTTGTTTGGCAGATGGAGTTGGTAGAGAAGAGAAGGAATAGTAACAGAGGGTGTGAGGAGATGGTAGAGGCAACTAAGGGTTGCAAATGATGAAACCTAGTCGGAAAGGAAGGTGGTGTGGAATTAAATAAGGGACTTTGGGCAAAAGGGAACAATGCCAGGAGAACACCCAGTGGGGATGGAGATGGAGGGGGGGGTGGGGGGAGGAATGGGATAATTGTGGGATGGGGTTGAAAAGAAAGGATGTGTGCGCACAGCTACTCTTCGAAGGAACCAGCCAGATATTTGTGTAACTGCTATCACCAAGATGGCGAGTTTGAAATGGTCTGAAGTTTTACCCTGAATTGGAGGATAGTATTTGTGGTTTTGATGAGTTTACATGGACAAGGACATTAAATACGGAAAACTTTAATCCACAAAATGACAACATAACTTCTTTGACAAATTGGTGGAGCTTTGGCGAGTCGAGACGTTTTGGGTGAGCAAAAATTCTTTACTTTGGAATGAAAATAAAGAAATCACCCGAGTCGTGAAAGATATCCAAATACCAATGATGTTTATTCTACTCGCGTGGCGCTAGAAGAACCGTTACAGAAAAAGCCCACGAATAAACACCGGCGTTCTCCAGCCAATCACGAGGGTTTGATAATAACAGAGTGACCACAAGATGTCGCTACAGGGACCCCCCCCCCCCCCCCCCCAGAACCTGAGGTACGGAAACGGCAACCGGAACAAGTGGTAACAGGAGACGGGGCGGGTGTTACAGGGGGGGCTTGCGGAACAAAGCCAGGGGACCGTAACAGGGTGGGAGTAACAGAAGTAACCGGTGCGGGGGAAATGGGCACAACAGGTGCCGCCGGATCGGCCAGCGGACGGCTCCTATATCGAGGCTGTGCCACCACCAACGGGCTGTCAACGTCCAGGAGAGCTGGCTTGAGCCGGGTGACGGAGACAACCTCCACTCGCCCCCCAACGTCCAAGGTCAAGGTCACGACACCAGGAATGGACCTTCGTAGACACGCTGCAGCGGGGACCTGTTCGACTCCCTGTGAACAAAAACAAATGAGCAGTTCTTAAGGACCGGCGGCATGTGGACCGGGGTTGTCCCATGACGCAAGGTAGGCACGGGAGCCAGGCAGCTCACTCGCTCCCAGAGACTCGCCAACATCGCCGAGGCAGATTCCAGCTGCCCTCGAACCGAAGGGAGAAAATCCCCGGGCACCCGCAAAGCTGAGCCGTACACTAACTCGGCAGACGACGCATCTAAGTCCGCTTTGGGGGCCGTGCGGATACCTAATAACACCCAATGCAAATGGCCGACCCAGTCCGGACCCATGAGCAGTGCCTTCAGTGCCGCTTTGAGGTGGCGGTGGAACTGCTCCATGAGCCCGTTTTCCTGGGGGTGATAGGCGGTGGTGTGGTGCAATTGTGCCCCGTATAATTTTGCCAGCGAAGCCCACAACGAGGACGTGAACTGTGCCCCCCGGTCGGTAGAAATGTCTGCCGGAATCCCAAACCTAGCAATCCAATTGCCACACGATCCCCATGTCCTCCATCATCTGGTACTCCTCTCTGGCGATGCGCAGCTTGTCAGGCCGGAGCCAGCGCGCCCGAGCATGCACTGGCGGTCCCATAGTGGGGATATGATGCACCACCCTGTGCCTGGGAAAACCACACCTGTGGCCAAATAACAACGATGTTTGTTCTACTAGCGTGGCGCTACAATGAACCATTACAGAAAAAGCCCGCAAATAACTCCGGCGCTCATGTGACTTCTCCAGCCAATCACGAGGGTTCGATAATAACTGAGCCATCACAAGGTGTCGCTCCAGAGCCTTAATTTCTGAAACATCACTTTCCTTTTTAAAAGCTGTTTAATAATCTGTTTCATTAGGAAATGGTTGATCATCTTTAATATCTCCTTCCATGTTTTGCAAAGTACTATATATGTACCAGTTATTGACAATAGCTGATGGTAGCTTGGAGTTGTGGGCTAATACAGGGGATTGGCAGATAATGGTCACCTCAAGATTATCATTCAGTATATATAGATATTTTGTTCAAGAAGGAACTGCAGATGCTGAAAGATCAAAGGTACACAAAATTGCTGGAGAAAGTCAGCGGGTGCAGCAGCATCTATGGAGCGAAGAAAATAGGCGACGTTTCGGGCCGAAACCCTTCTTCAGTCTGAAGAAGGGTTTCGGCCCAAAACGTCGCCTATTTTCTTCGCTCCATAGATGCTGTTGCACCTGCTGAGTTTCTCCAGCAATTTTGTATATAGATATTTTGTTGGATTGTTTTTTTTTTTGCCATAAATGTGACAGTATGGACAAACAGAAGACTATGTTGCAATATCTGAGAATAGCTTGCAAATCTGCAGCACAGCAGTAACCCTTTAGAATCGAACACAGATATAACTTAATCTGCATAGAAATTGTGTGCTGAATATTTTAATATTGTTAATTTCTCCTCGTATGCCATCAGCTCGAATTTTAGACAGAACAGGAATAAATCATAAGGCTTGCGTTTTTACTGTTTTCATTTCAAGCCTAGTATCATCAACAGGATATTGTGTCCTTAAATTAGAGTTTTTATAGCATACGAGCTGCGTAATAACAGCTGGTGTTCTGAAATCATTCGCGTTTGGTTGTTTACCACCTTCACGGTGAGATGTGTAATTTCCTGCTTTGCTGCTGTACTTTAACATGGATTGATTTGCAGCTTAATTGGCTGAATAAATCATTTCAGAAACCTTTATTACGCTGACAGCGTGTAGGAAATGAGTGGGAGGCAAGCATGACTCTGAAAGCAGACCAATGAGTTTATATTGATTAATATCTGCAAAAGACCATTAAACTTTGTTTAACTTGTAATGGAAGTAGAAGCTTCCTGCAGTGCCGACAGGTTTATCTCATAATTTCTGGAACTGTGTTTTGAAATAGAAAAATATCACCATATATATTTAAACCAAGGGAGTAAATGATGGAAGAATCAGTGGCTAAAGGGAAGAAGCAATGCACTATTTTTTCTTGAGAAGACTGTAAATGATTGATGTTACACATGTCTAGAGTTTAAAGTCATCTTTAATTGTAACACATAGTATAGCGGTACAGCAGGTTGTTAGTTCATCACTACCGCTTCCAAGACTACCTAATGTAGGAAGTGGGTGTTAATATAAAGCATACAGTAAGGTGGGGTTAATGATGCTACTCTACCATGATTGGTTCACATGCAATAACCAATCTACAAAGACTAAATGTAAATTGTGGCATCATTTTCAGACCACATTCAAAACTGTTGGAAACTGATTTCATTCAATAAATTGTGAACATTGATCAGATATCCTGGTTGGTTTCCACAAGTTCTCATTCAAAGTGTCTTAGATTCACTGTGGAGAAGCACAACTATGCTGTGCCTGATTTAAACTTGGCCATCTTTGATTAAGATTTTATTTGTTTTGCTCTGATTCAATATTGACAGAAGAGTTGAAAATCTAATGAATTATTTGTAATGCTAAAATTATTTGTTTTGTGCAACCTTATTTTCTGGCCTGAGTCCAGGTCTCTCTTGGTATATAGAGCCTCCTGGTTGCTGCCCATCACTGTTGTTTGTATTTTACAGGTCTGTCAGCTGCCAAGCTGCTGATAGAGGAAGGCCTGAAAGTGCTAGTGTTAGAAGCGCAGGATCGTGTTGGTGGAAGGACATACACAGTTCGAGTAAGAAATGAAAATAATCATGATCTCTACATTCTGGGGAAGAATAGGTTCCCGAAACGGCAAGCTTGGGATTTGGATTACCAGCAGAATGTATTCCATGGTGTCCTAGCCTGTTTCTGTGGAGCATGAGAAGGATATTTGGTCTGCAGGTGAAATCCATGAGGAGTACTTGTGATTACTAGTCCACAAAGAGGGCTGAAAACACTGCCATTATTGCACACTGGCAGAAGAGGGAAGTGAATGCCCTGATACTTGCTATTGATTGACTGGAAGATGCAGCATGGAAACGGGTCTTTTGCCCACCAAGACCATGCCAACCGTTGATCACCCATTCACGTTACTTCTACATTATCCCACTTTTGCATTGGCTGCCTGCACACTAGGGGCAATACACAGCAGCCAATTAAAATGACAAATCTGCACATCTTTGGGATGTGGGAGGAAACCAGAGCACCTGCAGGAAACCCACACGATCACAAGGAGAATGTGCAAACCTCCACATTTGCACAATTTGCCTGGATCTTTAGCGTTGAGGCAGCAGCTCTACCATCTGTGCCACTATGCCACCCCTATACCTGTGAATTAACTCACTTGCACCTTTTGAAGTATACTGCAGCTTGTCTCCCTGCTCATTGGTCAGTCTGAAAGTAAAGGAGTTTTTGTTTTTAACCACACCTCATAGAAAAAAACTATGTTCTGATCAAATGGGATTAATAATCTGATCTGTGATTCTTGAAGTACTGCTATACTTTGTACACTTGAGTTTAATGTTATAATAATGCACAAGGAATTATTTCAGCACCCAGCGTGTGTCTATCTATAATATTTGCTGACTGCAAACCTATCACAAGTATATCATTGCAACGTGTTATTTGGCTCCCCCCACAAAGCAGTAGAATCCACCTGTGAAAATGAAGTGTTCACTTGCTGAAAACTTCCCTTCTCCCAACACACGGCTATGGAGCTAATTTCCCATTCCCACCCCCTACCCTGGTTGATCTCTTCCATGCTCAGCGCAACCAAAATCCTCCTTGGTCCTCCATTGTCATCCCTCCTCTTTCCCCGCCCTTCAATTCAGGCAAAAACAAACCTTTCTGCTCAAATTCCTTATTTTCCTTTTATCTTGCATGCTAAGGACAATTGTTTTTTCTCCAATGTAAAGTTTGTTTTCTTTGTACTGAAAAAAGTATATCAAGAATGGGTCTTTATATCAGGAAATTTATAACAAGATGCTATTGGCAGATTTGGCTTTTGTATTAAAAATATGCATGAAAAATATTAAATGTTATATTGAAAAATAATCACTGTTGCCAATTCCTGTTAAGTGATTCCTGCTGGTTAATGTGCATGCATGAATTTCATTTACACAGAGTAGTGAGGGCTTGGAACACATTGCCAATGGTGGTGGTGGGAGCAGCAGATACGATAGTGGCATTTGGGAGGATTTCAGACAGGCGCTTGGAAGTGCAAGGAATAGAGGGATTTGGATTATCTACAGGCAGATGATGTCAGTTCAACTTGGCATCCTATTCGGCACTAACGTTGTGGGCTGAAGGGCCATTCCTATGCTGTACTGTTCTATGTTGTATAGGGCGATTTCACTAAAGGTCACTGGAGCGTAGATCCGCACCTACGTGACCAAAATTCTCAAGTGGAGGACACTCGAGGGTTCGGTACATGTTAGTGGATGGGAAAAAACGCATTTTCCCACCCGTTAAAAACATAGAAAACGGCGAGGTTGTGAGCTGCAATTTACTGTGCCAGTCGGGGTGACCGTGAGGCACAGCTACCTAGATTTACAGGGAAAAAAAAGATAGCAAGTAAGGTAAATTCAAGACGGAACTGAAGGTGCCAATCCGGCGGAAATGAACAGCCGACATTTGCCGTGGATATTTACAGGTCCAAAATATCGGGAATTATCGCGTTTGCTCGCTGAATTTCATCAAAAGTAAGGCATTATTAACTTACTTTTGATAAATTCAGCGAGCAAACGCGATAATTCCCGATATTTTGGACCTGTAAATATCCACGGCAAATGCCGGCTGTTCATTTCCGCCGGTTTGGCACCTTCAGTTCCCTCTTGAATTTACCTTACTTGCTATCTTTTTTTTTCCCTGTAAATCTAGGTAGCTGTGCCTCACGGTCACCCCGACTGGCACAGTAATTTGCAGCTCACAACCTCGCCGTTTTCTATGTTATTAACGGGTGGGAAAATGCGTTTTTTCCCATCCACTAACATGTACCGAACCCTCGAGTGTCCTCCACTTGAGAATTTTGGTCACGTGGGTGCGGATCTACGCTCCAGTGACCTTTAGTGAAATCACCCTATAATACAAGAATTTGCCTTGCCTTTCACACACTGTTGAATAGCACATCCACAATGATTGCCAAGATGTGCCCATCATAAATAGTATTTCAGGAAGCATTAAGGATACCACCACCAAGAGAACTGTGAACCAGCAGAAGTCATCGCTGTTAAAGGAACAGGCAAGAAATTAAAAAGAAAATGGTTATTCATTGATGCAATTATTCCTTGTAGGGTCCAGAGTTCCAGTACGTTGACTTAGGGGGAGCATATATTGGACCGACACAAAACCGGATTTTGCGTTTGGCCAAGGAGCTGGAAATAGAGACTTACAAAGTAAATGAGAAAGAGAAACTGATTCACTTTGTAAAGGTAAAATATTCTTTCATTTTCTAATAATATTGGAGTTAAAGGATGTAATTCTAGAGAATGAAGCGCTCATTGTTGCTGATATTTGTCGTTTTGTGGATGATCAATTGAGCAGATGACAGACATGGCCGGACCTTCCTTGTATCTTCTTCAAAATGGAATATCAAACTGCCTCGCATGAATCACTTTCTTTTGAAATAAAATTACATTCCCTGCCTGTGTGTCACATGGCAACAATCTTGAGACTTTCAAAAAAGATTCAAAACTGCATTCAAATGTTACTTCATTTGGACTGACTGGTATTCAATTATCAAATAACTACCATTACGCTTTGGCTGTCAGTCTTTATAATACCTCATTAAATATAAAAATATATATTAGGCTTGAATTTCCATAGAAGGATGTTAAAATGTCCTGTTATTATTGCAGGGGAAGACCAATAAAAATGCCAGAGGAATCTTGTAAATGTTCTTCATTTACTTTTCCAATGGAAGTTTAAATTGATGGCTAACAGAGGGTTCATTATATCAAATTTAATGAAATATTTTAGTCTGATTCCTTGTAATTCAAATCTGCCTAATATTGCTGTTTAGTTCCACATTTGAGGCCAGTTGTATCAAGGCTCACATGGAAATGGAATGTTGAAAATGATCTTCATTTTGAGAAATCTCAATGGCTTTATTAAAATTAATATAAATATTCATAGCCTAGAATATTTTTTCTTCATCAGCACGTTATTAGGAAAAAAGATCAAATACAGATGCAATTTTTTTTAAAGGTGCTTTGAGAATATACTTTTCTTAGTAAAAGTACCTGTCAATGTTGTTTTATATCTGCACAATGCAGACATTTCTAAACTGCAAATCTGATGACAAATATCCAGTTTTAGAGGGAGTACATTTTTCCCACTTATTTCTCTATCTTGTGATGTTGAAGCAATAATTCATGTGGTAATTGATGAATTGTCAAAGGAAGAAAAAAGGATTGATATTCAAATCATACCTGCCATCTCTTACCACTTTCTTTGTGCTGGGTTTGGTGATGATTCAACAAGTCGACGACACTTTAAGCATTTAAACTTTGCTAAAAATAAAACAAAATTATTATTTGTTAGTGACAGATGCACCTGGTTACCTACATCAAAAGAAGTAAAGTGACTCATGATTGTTAAAGTGATAGCAATTATCACAAAGCTCCACATGGAAATTTTCATGCATTATATTATGCGCATCCTTTCATTATAACTGGAGATAAAAAGTCTAGTTGTTTCTCCTTTGATATACATGGAAATGTGCCTCTATCACTGTTTCCCAGAGACAAATTGCTCTTTTGTGCTTGTATTTTGCTTCTGTTGTTATGGATACAGAATAAAAATGAAAGGCCCTGAAGTGAGGCTGTCATTTTTAATTTATCTGTTTGAGTTTACTGATGTGTGGTACGATGAGAAAACGAGAGACAGTCAAAAAAAAAAGACAGGAAATCCAGCCATTGGGATTAGTTAAGAGTTGAGTGTTTTTAATATTAGATACTTAAGTTTATTGTAATGTGCCTTATCAAGCAGCAGTCCCAAAGAGCCCACAGACACTGAAATCTTATTTTTTATTCCCTGTTATGAGAGAGTAACTCTTAATTGAGTTATAAAGCTTGATTTAATTGCATAATTACACAATGTGTGATTGACAAGGGAATTGTTTATAACTTTCATTCTGACTGGGAATAATACTGACTGTGTATGCAAACTTTGAGTTTTGTTAAGAATAGCATTGTCACTATATACAGTTTATGACATATAAATATGTTTTGGATTGACACTTTTTCAAATGCTATGATTAGTTTATTCAATTTTATTTAATTACTTGGTTGTTGATATTAGTTTAATGGCAGTCCCCAATATTCTGCCACTGGCTATCGGATCCCCACAAAAACCATGTCATGTAACAATCTGTCTAAGCCTTCGTCTTCGTATAACTGACTGACCAAACCATCTTTCTGAATGGCTTTGTGGTGTGACATTGAATTATACAACACGATCGACTACATCTACAATGGTGTGATTCTGTCACCATGTGCCTAGCAACCATGATAATGTAGCATCAGTTAAATCTTGTTTGTATTTAGTATCAACTTTAAAGACTTTCCATGATGAACGATTCTGACACAAACCATGGACAGCAATTACAATTAGAGACAAAGTTATCACAGTAATAAACACAGAGCGCTCTCTGACTCTCCCTCTCCCCCCCCCCCCCCCCCCCCCCCCCCCCCCCCCCCCCCCACCCCCCCCCCCCCCCCCCCCCCCCCCCCCCCCCCCCCCCCCCCCCCCCCCCCCTCCAGCGGTGTTGTTTCCTTGGTGTCTGCTTAGAGTATCTTGTTTCCAGGCAACTTATGAATCTGAGATTGCTGGGCAAGGAGCCGGAGACTTCCCGCTCACTGCATCCACCGATAAGATGCTGTAGATAATGCCACGCCAAAAGCGGAGACACTTCTGATGATAACATTGTTGAAATATTTGATTGATTCAGGTCTGTATCCTGTTGCCTTTGGATTCAGCTATTGTTTCTTACTGAGGGAATACATATATATGAAGGCTCATTTGACAAGTGTTCCAATGCTATCAAGTATTCCCATCACCCACAAACAATAAATATCCCTCTTGGATTTCCTTACCTTTGGCAGTCACCGAGGTACATTGTTGAGTAGAGTGACAGCCGCAGGGAAGAAGCTGTTCCTGGACCTGCTGGTCCGGCAATGGAGAGACCTGTAGCGCCTCCCGGATGGTAAGAGGGTAAACAGTCCATGGTTGGGGTGAGAGCAGTCCTTGGCGATGCTGAGCGCCCTCCGCAGACAGCGCTTGCTTTGGACTGGGCATGGTGGGGGTGGAAGGTGAGAACGAGAGAAGACATCTGACTATTGAGTGTGCAATGGGTACAAAACTAACATTTAACCATTCATCTTTGAGAAATGGATATATGCCAAGTGCTCCATCAAGTAACCATGGGCACAAAGCCCGTGGATGCATATGGATTTTTTTCAGGTGAATAGCCTTCGTTATCTTGTTTTGCAGGGGAAATCTTACCCATTTAATGGGCCATTCCCTCCTGTGTGGAACCCGATTGCTTATATGGACTACAACAACTTCTGGAGAACTTTGGATGACATGGGAAATGAGGTGACAGGCATGCTTCTTTCCTGGAACATGTTATTGAGAGTTTGAAAGAGCCCAACATTTATTTTTAATGTTTTTATCCTTATTATCATAGTTTTTATAGGAAGTCAGTGAATCTTAAAATCTGTGCTGACCATGAACCAGACTCCAGGTTTACTAAAAGACATCTGCTGACTGATCAAAATGTTTCTAGTTGTAATAAATCTGAGGCCCTACATTTCAAGAACCCAGTAACTCAAGGAAGTATTCAACAAATCTAACAGCCCTTAGCAATTCTAATAATTCTGAAACATTCAATGGCCCACACTGTCATCTGGGTGGAAACACTCAAATGTTATAGACTAGGATGCCAAGGCAAATATGTTATCAAAGACTGTGTTGTAAAGTACTGAAGTGATAAAATGCTCACCTGTGGCTCAGTGAAGTAAGCCTGGCCTACAAGGAAAGTCGATTGAGGCACCACTTCTGGAGACAAAACCCTGGCAAATGCCTTGGAAAATCTAAATGTAACAAGTAGTTCTGGCTGGAAGAGCAGAATTTAGATTATTTGTTGATGTTATCTCCTCCTCCAGTATTCTCAGAAACCCATTGTGGAGCCCAGATTAGTTTGTTAATTGTGTTGAAATAGTTCAATTCCAAAAATAATAAAAGTTTTCTGAATACAACGTAAGTAGCAGACTGGCTATGGATCCAAGATATGGCCACCAACAATTGCATAGCTTCCCTTGAACCAAGTAGAATTGCGTTGATGAATGGATCTTGGCAAACAGTACATTTTAAATAGTTGCTACATTTTCAAAGGAACAGGATTTGCAGTGTTCACACAATCTTCTCCTCACTCTGTTACTTGCATACAGTGATCATTGTAAGGACAAGGATTTAACTGTAAAAGACAAAGATAGGGCTCGTAAAAATAACGGAGTCAGGGGATATGGGGAGAAGGCAGGAACGAGGTACTGATTGGGGGTGATCAGCGCACATTGAATGGCGGTGCTGGATCGAAGGGCCAAATGGCCTACTCCTGCACTTATTGTCTATTGTCTATTGTCTCTATTGTTGGAATGTCTCAGTGGGTCAGGCAGCATCTCCGGAGAACATGGATAGGTGATGTTTCAGGTTGGAACTTAACATGAAGAAAGTTCCCGACCAGAAACATCACCTATCCACATCCTCTGGAGATACTGCCTAATCTGCTGGGTTACTCCAAAAAGACTTGGCCTTTTTTTTTATAAACTAGCATCTGCTGGGGAGTGAACTGAACTGAGCTTAGGCCAGTCAATTCATCTGCCAAATATCTGCCCCTACCAGGAATTATAGGGCCTATCAGAAGTGCAATTGTTTAGCTATGCCCTCGATCAACCTGGAAATTTTGGATCCAATTAATTTGTTTTGTCAGGAATTTTATCCCTGGAACTGGAGAATATAATTTTTGATAAATTACCATCGTAAGGAGACTTTGTTTATTTTCCATCTGTATAGAATTTCTAAATAAGTATTTGAAATGGGGGGGGGGGAGGCAGTATTCTAACTCAATCCCATGTTGCCAGCCTTTTTCATTATCATGAATTGATCAGAATTGTTAATTTGATATTTGTAGATTCCTGCAGATGCACCATGGAACACTCAACGTGGAGAAGAGTGGGATAACATGACCATGAAACAGTTAATTGACAAACTTTGCTGGACCAGGTGGGCTGCTACTGACCGCTCATTTCTGTTTGTGATGGTATTCTCAACAGAAGGTAATATTCTGTAAAGAAAATCTTTCCCACAACAGCAATGTTCTGCTGTTTACGAACATGAGCTCGGTCTTGCCACCATGAGAGCAAATGCAACAGCCTACTTCAGAAACCTTGCACCTTGAATAGATGGATCTTATTGATGAGCTCTGTACCTATCAATACCAAGGATATCAGTTTTCAAATCAGGTTCAACTGGATAGGCATAGGTTTCATCCAAATTAGACTTTCCTCAAAATAAGTCAAATTGCAAATATTCCCAGGTTAGAATGCCAATCGTTCCCCAGAGAGGAAGGAGAAAGACACCCGTCTATTTTCTCTTGGCATTTCACGCTGTTCCATCAACAAACTGGAAGCGAGCCTTTCATTTGGATGAAAATGCCAGTACCTAGGTGGGTGCCTATTATGATAATAAACTTCTCTCAGGAAGTAGTGGTTCAAAATCCCTTTTTAAATTGTTTAGGCTCTTTTAAGGTGATCATAGAATGGAGATCATTAAATACTTTTAAATATTGACCGTGTATGTTTAATTGCAGAACGGCGAGGGAATTTGCCACACTCTTTGTCAATGTGAATGTCACTTCAGAGCCTCATGAAGTATCTGCACTTTGGTTTCTGTGGTATGTGAAACAATGTGGAGGGACGAGACGAATATTTTCTACCACTAATGGAGGCCAGGTTTGAGAGCCTAATATTCACATACTTACAATTTCTACTGACAAGTGAGATAGTTAATATGGTTCAGGAATTCTGTCAGATTAATATCATTAAATTAACTTTGCACTAATACCTTCAACTCAGGAAAAATACTTGAATTGCTTTTGCAATTGCACTTATGAAAACTTAAGCTAAAGCCAGAAGTTATTTTCCAAGATAGAATAAAAATATATCCTTATAGCTCTGCTTCGGGTCTTTAACTGCATTAACTGGTGGTGATGTTGTTATGCGTAACATTCATATTTAAATAAGTTTTATCCTGATTTTAAAAAGTCACAATAATGTCAAATAAAAATATTAAGGTTTTTGTCTATCTATATTATCAGCAGGAATTTCTGGACTTGACAATAAAAGAAAGATTGCGTTTGTGTTGCAAAATTTCAGGACCACCTGGAACAAAATCCTTGTTGCTATAATGCAATCAGGAAATAGATTGTAAATTGTTGACAGTTTGAAAGGCACTGACACAGTGAGAGGTGGCTCATGACTTTGAAGCCAATGGAAATATAAATCAGGAACTTGTGAATTGAACTGTTGAATAGCTGTCACCCATTTTACACCAGCAGGTTCAACCCACGCTCACCTCTGCATGCAACTGAGTATCACAATATAGAAACAAAAATCTGCAGGTGCTAATTTACACACAAAGACACGGTGCTGGAGTATCATAATATTCAGATCTCTTTTTATGAACAATTACAGAGAATTATGGACCTTTTGGACAAATCAGTCCATACTGAACAAAATAAATCATTCTGAAAATTTGGATGGGATTAGATTCTCTATCCTCTTTATCGAAATTATTACTAAATGCTCATCTGATTAATCCTTCAATCACTTACTCTAACAATGCATTCCCCAGCCACACTTTCCCTTGTTTCCAAAAAAACCTTTTCCTAGAACATTTTGAAATTTTATAAAGATATTTTAAATGCTGTTTCCTCCACTGGTTTTTCTTTGAAGATGCGACATATTGATGTTAATGCTTCTTTTCTCAGGAAAGGAAATTTATTGGCGGCTCAGGACAAATAAGTGAGCGTCTGGCTGAAAGAATGAAGGACAGTGTGAGATTGAACAGACCGGTGGTGGGAGTTAAACAAGCGGAGGGTACTGTTGACGTGGAGACGCTGCATGGAGAGAGGTACAAGGTATGTGAGTATTCTAGACTGCACAACAACAATTGTAGGTAGCAACCCCAGTACCCTCTGGTTATGCTACAAAATAATATCGTTTCCACGCTCAACTTACTAATGAAAGGTACTGCATTAAAATTACGATTTGTGTATTCAAACTCTTTAAAACCAAATCGTATTTCAGCATGTAGTTTTGCAACTATGTTGTGTTTTAGATGTCGTACTTCCTCCATCACTTTCCTTCATTCCATCTCCACAACATTGTTCTCCTTAACTTGGCTCTCCACGCCAAAAGTCATATGCACAAACTAGTCACTCTAGATCTACTGCTCTAACACTCAACATTCTGACATCCCATTCATCACCACTCTCCAATCCCCAGTGTGAGATCCAGCATCAAAAACTCAGGTGCTCATTTCCTGTCCCACACTTATCCTCCATGCCCATCACTTCAGGCATTTTAGGCCCACACTTGCACTCCAACCCACTGCTTGAATTTAAGCCATTATTATTACTACATTTCTTGTTGATTTTAGGTTCAACCAATTTACATTTTCCTCCAAATTCTCTTACTCTAGTCTATCATCGCTTTGCTTTATCATTGGTAACGATGTATCCACTCTATAATTTCCCCCCAAAGCCTGTCTTTTCAGATCTCGGTTCCTTCACAAATCTCCCCAAACCAACTTCTCTGTCTCCAGTTGACATCTGTCTACTTGTGAAGCAACGCGAGAAGTTACATTAGTTGTAGGCTGCTGGTGACGGTAAAGTTCTGGTCTATCAGCTGTGACATTATCCTCCCCCTTGGATGCCGCCCTGATCCCTGTAAAGGGCTGGCAGGCCAGGACAGGCTCGGCAGCATTGGTTTAGCTGAGTCCATTAACTGATATTGACTGGCCACTTAAACCTTGTCAGCCTACTCCCTATAAAACTCTAGCCAGAGAGACAGACTGGGAGAAGGGAGAGGACAAGGGAACAAACAGCAAAGAGGAAAGAAGTAAGAAAGAGGGAAGGGAAGCAAAGTGG
The DNA here is from genome assembly GCF_028641065.1 of Leucoraja erinaceus. Classification (NCBI taxonomy): domain Eukaryota; kingdom Metazoa; phylum Chordata; class Chondrichthyes; order Rajiformes; family Rajidae; genus Leucoraja; species Leucoraja erinaceus. The sequence continues at coordinate 24,329,529 of NC_073388.1, read as the reverse complement.
AGCACCCCCTGTGTTTCCCTGTCACAGGTTCGAGGAAGACTGATCCACTGGGACAAATCTAAGACCACCAACGCCACCTTGTGCTCAAGACTGCACTGCCGGGAAGATGCTCAAACAGCCAATGCCTCTACTGAGGCTAAAGCTGAGGTCACAGCAACCCTGAGGTGTCAGAACCTCTTCCTGCCCACAGACCGTGAGGGACTGCACCCCTACACACACACAGGGACAAAGGCTGGCCACCAGGATAATCCAGAGTTGCCTCTTCAAGCCCAAAGCTGAGCTGCCATTAAGAAACCTAGACTGTCAGCACCATCTCTTGAGACAAGTGTGAACTGCAGGAAGAAGCCTTATGTCACTTTCTCACGGGGCGACTTGACGCAAGATGTAACCAGAGTGAAGTGGTCATGGTCTAGCACGATATCACACTATATAACGGGGGGTAGATAAAGAGTTCCCACGGGTAATCGGCATTTCTGTTATTTGTGCGAGTGACTTATCCGTCTCCCGAACTTTCCCGTTAAATATTGAATGAACATTGTGTACTGTGAAGTGTTGTTAAATCATCACGTGGCACAAATGATGTAACTTTTTTTTTCACACACTATAAATATCCTCCCTTGGTTGAATTGGCTCATTTGGAGACATGCCTGTACTAAGTAGTTTCGAGTACAGGATGGTGGTGTTTTTCATTGACGCGCTGTATGCAGCAGCCCTCTATATGGAGTGGCGGCGCGGCTCTGGCTGCAGCGGCTCACCGGCAGTCCCGTTTGTTTTGTGTTTTTTGTGTTGTTTATTTTGTTTTGGTTAGTCTAGTTTTTGGTCTTTAGCTTGTGTTTTTGGGGGGGGGGGGGGGGGGGGTGGGGTTGAAACGGGGTTTGCAGTCTCTCCCTGCGGGGGAATGCGACCTTTTTGTCGTATTCCCCTTCTCTGCCTCCGTCTGCGCTGAGGCCTAATGGAGCTGACGACCTCGAGGCTCCGGAGGCAGAGCCCATCAGGACTCGCCCTGAGCTCGCTCCCGTGATGGTGGTCCGGCTCAGGGCTGGAAGAGGTTGGGACGCTCCCGTGAGGGCGGCCAGCCCGAGGGTGGAACGAGGCTCCCGTCGGAGCGGCCGAGCTCGGGGAGGTGCGGCGCTCGCAGCCCGAGGGAGGTTCGGCGCCCAAGTCGGGGCAGCCCGGCCCGGTCCGGTGGAGTTCCGGCGCCCAAGTCGGGGCAGCCCGGTCCGGGGGGAGGTTCAGCGCCCATGTCGGGGCGGCCCAGCCCGAGGCTGAAGACGGTGCAGTACTCACGTGAGGGTGGCTGGGACAGTGTTCTGGTGGTGGTGGCCTGAGTCCGGGGTTCGGCCGTGGGCCAGCGGCTCCGTCTGCAGGACTGGTGGGCGGCAGCTTCGACCACCCCGGGCCGCGGTGTTTGAGCCGCGGGACTGATTTATAACATCGCCCGGGGGGTATCGCCTCAGTGCAGAGGGAGAAGAGGAGGGAAGAGACTGCAGACCTAAGACTTTTGCCTCCATCACAGTGAGGAGATGCTGGGTGGACTCACTGTGGTGGATGTTAATATGTGTTTATTGTTGTTTTTATTGTATTATATGTATGACTGCTGCAATTTCGTTCAGACTTCGGTCTGAATGACAATAAAGGCTATCTAATCTAATCTAATCTATGTGAATCGAGGACACTTGCGTGAAGGCAGAAGGGTGAGATTTAAATTCTTTTGGCATCTTGGCAAACAGATTTAGATGCTTGCTCAAGACAATGGAGCAGAAGCCCAAGAATGTGGAGACTATAGTATATGCAGCATGTGTTCTGCACAACCTGATCCGAATGAGAGGTGCAGCTGCAGGATCAGCAACAGCCATCCAGGACAGTGACCTAGTGGACAGTGACACAGGGGGAATAACACTAGGTACATGGGGAAGTGGCGCAACCGAGGCGGAAATGGTCCCACTGCAGCGTTTCAAAGGTAACTCGGGCACATACAGTGGGAAAGAGCAAAGAGGCCATCTCTGCGCTTACTGCAATTCACAATTGGGGAGTGTGCCATGGCAGGACAGCTCTATTGATGGGTAGCCGACCACAGGAACACTACTGCATGTTAGCAGACATGCATAGAAAATAAGCTGATAATAATGTCCCGTTGTAATCCTGCTTATTTCTCTTTGTTTCACTTTTAAGTGTTGTCCTTTGAAAAGTGCTTCCTATAAGATGATTGTCCGCAAAACCTGCCATTTAGCACATTGCATTGTCCCTTTTATTGCCTGAGTTTAGGCTTGTTGCGGAGGTTAATGAATAGAATCTGTTTTAAAAAATCTAGCGTGCCTCATTTGTTGATTTTCATGTTTGCGAAGCCCTTTTTTAGACAAATGTTGTTTGGTGTGATGCACCGTCTCTCAATATGTGCAAGAAGTCGTCTTTTTATATTGTCAAATAGGAATAAAGACTTTGTCTCACATTGACGGTGATGATTGTCTTATTTTATTATCTACTGAGAGGTGAAACTTTCAAACGTTTAAATAGCTCAGCAATTGAGGGTCCTGAACACTCAAAAATGAAAAAGAATGAAAATGTGATTATATCACCTCCCTTTAACTATTTTGTGTTTCAGCATGAGAGGGATTATAACATTAGAGACATTCATCTTGTAGTATGTGTTAATGAAGAATTGCAGACATCAATCTGATAGTAAAAATATATATTTATTTAACAATGAGGTAAACAAGCACTGACAATCAAACTGCTGAGTTAAAAGCTTTATCACACTTCAGGCTATAATAAAATGTGGAGCCTCCAACAGAAACAAAGTAATGCCCAAGAGGAAAAAACACACATTACCATACAGACATTTATAAAGGACTCTAGATGTCACACCAAATGGTGAGTGGCCAACAACTAAAATAAACTAAAACTCAAACGGTTAAAGACTACATAAATAATTCTCAACGTTCGAGGGATAACTGGACCACCTTTTTTACTCGCCTTCTGCCCCCTCTGTCCAGCTTCCGGGTTCACCGTTCGCAGGAGTTCCCACGGTAAACGCAAGAGTTATAACGGATATCGCACTGGCCACTACGTCCATATAATGTTTCAATGTTCAACCACAAGTGTACAAGTCACTCTTGGAGAAATTCAAGCTTGCTTGAATTTTCTCCCGAGTCAACAAGTTACACGAGTACCTGCCGTTAGCGCCACGGTGGTCCACGGTGGCCCACGAATGCAGTACGGTTATCGTACGAGGTTCCCACGATGTTCAACTCTGGTTACCTCTTGCTTCAAGTCGCCCCGTGAGAAAGCGCTATTAGCTCGCCAAACCTCCTCTTTCGAAGACCAGGACTAAGATGCTGGGTCAAGCCTCAGATCGTCAGCATCATGGCACGTGCACTCTGACAGTGAGGGGCATTTTTACCACTGTAAATAGAATAAATCACGTTCATCCTGCTGTGAGTGTCGATGTGGTCACCGTTGAACCCTGCGTCATCCCTGACGACACACAGCGTATCATCAATGTAGTTCAGGAAAATCCCACGTTACAATAACTTTGGTAGTAGTGCAGTAAATTCTGCAACAGAACCATTTTATACATTGTGGCTTGACCGTGTATGTTCATGTTGAAGGTTGCAGCCTTCATACATCTCTCAAGACTAGGTTTTCAGCATCATGCAAATGAAAATCAATTTGAACGAGTATAAATAATGTTTGTCGTGGATGAAATTGGACACACGCCTGCATGTGTACACCACTTCCGGGTACACCTTTTATTATAACTTCTCATTCTGCATTGCTTCGATTTTTTGAGATATATTTGTCTTGTACAGAATGGCACCAATTACTCTCTGGTTAATTCTTTGTCTGGTTTCTTCAGGCAGATTATGTCATCTGTGCTATTCCTCCCGCCCTCACCCAGCAAATCCACTTCAGTCCTCCAGTGCCTCCGCTTCGTAACCAGTTGATTCAGCGGGTGCCGATGGGCTCCATCATTAAATGCATGGTCTACTACAACCAGCCATTCTGGAAGGAGAAAGGTCTGTATGGGTCGAGTGATGCAGACTAATTAGAAATGGACACAGTCCAAAACCCTCAAAAAGATGGAAAAAAAAATGCTGATTTAGAAAAATAAACAGCCATTATTTAGTAGTTAAGTCCATGGAAAATCTCAAATATTCACAGATAATAGATTACTTTTGAAATATAGACTGCTATGGTTTCCACAAATAGCTAACCAGATAATCAGCTATGGGCACTGTAAGATGTGGCTGGACAAGAGAAAGCTCACTAATCTTGTTGAAGTAATGCTATGGAGCCTTTTAGGTTAACTACAGCAGGTAATAGGGGCTTTTATATATGGTACGTAACTAGTATAAAGTATTTATCTCTGGATAGAAGGAACGGATGATATTTCGGGTCGAGGCTCTTCTTCTCGACCCAAAACATCACCCATTCCTTCTATACAGAGATGCCTGTCCCACTGAGTTACTCCAGCATTTTGTGTCTTATCTTTATAAACCAGCATCTGCAGTTCCTTCCTACACATAAAATATTTATCATTGCCCATTGATTTAAATTATATCTTTGCATAAATCAAGTGTATGAAAAATTAATAACTTTAAGTTTTGCTCTCTGCAATATTTTGTTTGCAATAAAAATTGAACAGGAATATAATTGCCAAACCATCACTGCTCTTCAATTAGTAAGCCAGTTCTGAATCCGTGTGGCCAAACCTGTATGAATCGTGTATCTTAATCTTCTGGATCAGCCTACAAAGGGGAAACTTTATTAAAAGCCTTATTAAAAATCCATGTAAACAACATTCACTGCCCTATTCTCACTGATCTTCTTTGTCACCTACTCAAAACATTTCTATTGTTAGTAATACACGGCCTGCTTTGTACAAAGCCAATGCTGACTGGCCTTCAGTAGTATTCGCTTTCAAATGGGAGTAAATCCTCTCCTGAAGATGCTCTCCAATAGCTTCTCTACCTCTGACGTGAGGCTCACCGGCTTATAATTGCCTGGATTCCCCCTACCTCCCTTCTTAAACAAAGGAGCATTAGCTGCTCACCAGCCCTCAGAGACCTGTGCTTGAATGCAAAGATTGTTGACAAGGCTCCTGCATTCTTCCCTCTTGCCTCACTTAATAATCTGGGATAGATCCTATCATCAAAGGTTTATCTACCTTAATGTTCTTCAGGAGCTCAAACACCTTGATTTCAAACTGCCCTTGCATGTCAGTATTGTCCACACTGATCTTACTGTCCTCAATGCCCTTCTTGGTGAATACAGATGCAACGTACTTGTTTAGTACAAACTCACATCATCTGACAAAGCACAAATTCCCAACCTCCCTGATTACCCTTGTTTTTAATGTATGTATATTTTGAATATTCTACAACTTATTTGATCTAATAACCTCTAATGTGACTCGACATTGTTGATTGACTTTGATCCTTTTAAGTGCTTGAGGGTATTTTACCACATTAAAGTATTTTCTTGCATGTGTGAATCCATGTATTGTGTTGGGCTCTTTGAATTTAAGTTAATGACAAAAGATGTTGGAAATGCACTTTATATCTTTTGTAACTCAAAACTGAATTGAACTATTTCTGATAACTGGCTTTACCAGTTTTTATCAGAACTGGCCACTTCTATGAAAACTTGTAACATTAATGCTTCTCTTTACATTTTCCCTTGTATATTCTGAGTACTTCCAGGATTTTTATTATTTCAGATTTCATGTAAAAGTTTTGTGTTTTATTCAATTATTATTTGCATTTCCTCCATATAGTTCAGTGGGGATTAAAGAGTCTTCGCCACCCTCTCTCAAATAGTGCTGCATGCCTTATATCATTAGTCTCCATTCTATCAAAGACATGTTGTTCATTCCACCCTTCCCTGTTCTCTGCAATTAAAGCATGCTTGATGTTTTACTTTTCCCAGTTTACTGGGAAATTTCTTTCCAGAATTATTTTCTTTCACATTTTCTGCCTCTGCAGTTTTTCTTTGTTCTTAAGTCTCAATAGATAGATGCATTGGAAACATTCTTTGTTTATCCTTTCAACCCTGAGTGAAGTCAATACTTCACTGAGCATCAGTAAATGATCCAGTAACAACGTAACCTTATGCAGGTACACAAAATTGCTGGAGAAACTCAGCGGATGCAGCAGCATCTATGGAGCGAAGGAAATAGGCGACGTTTCGGGCCGAAACCCTTCTTCAGACTGATGGGGGGTGGGGGGGGAGAAGGAAGGAAAAGGGGAGGAGGAGGAGCCCGAGGGCGGGCAGATAGGAGGGTGGGAGGAGACAGCTAGAGGGTTAAGGAAGGGGAGGAGACAGCAAGGGCTAGCAAAATTGAGAGAATTCAATGTTAATGCCATCCGGACGCAAGGTCCCCAGGCGGAATATGAGGTGCTGTTCCTCCAATTTCCGCTGTTGCTCACTCTGGCAATGGAGGAGACCCAAGACAGAGAGGTTGGATTGGAAATGGGAGGGGGAGTTGAAGTGCTAACCTTATGCAGTCTGTTTCATTAGTTCTCTTCAGCCCAGTGCTGAACAGAATCTGTGATTCTAAGGAAGCAGTATTTATCAGGCCTGCATTCTAAAGTGGTTGTATTCTACCACAAAATATTTCCTAATGGCCTACAATAAACCATGATTTTTGTGACAGGTTTCTGTGGAACCATGATGATCGAAGATGAGGAGTCACCTATTTCCATGACACTGGATGACACCAAGCCTGATGGTTCACATCCTGCAATTATGGGGTATAGTTCACAGAGCTGAGGAAATGCACAATGCAATATATCGTTTTATGTTAAAGGGATTGAATTTAGTGCAGCAAATTCTCAAAGCATGGGAACAATGTAGTAACTATACCGATTACTAGCTAATGCAGAGAAGTCATTGAGTAATAAATAGATGACTGCAAATGTAGCCAAGGCTGTGGAGTTTATTATGAGTAGGGGGTTTCCTGAAATGTTGTCAATTGCAAGTCATGGCATGCATTTTTATTTTTAATAATCAATCTAAAATATATATATTTTTGTACGGGATGTTGGGGAGGCTGCATTTGGAGTATCGTGTTCAGCTTTGGTCACCCTGCTCTAGGAAGGATGTCATTAAACTGGTAAGAGTGCAGATGGGACTTACAAGGATGTTGTCCAGACTTGAGGGCATGAGTTATAGGGAAAGGATGAGCAGGCTAGGATGTTATACCATGGAACACAGGAGGGTGAGGTGGATAAGATCATGAGGAAAATAAATGATCTTTTACCCAAACCTGGGGACATAAGTTTAAGGTGAGAGGTAAAAGATAGGATCAACTGAAGAGGAACTCTTTAACACAGAGGGTGGTGGATTTATGGAAAGAGCTGCCAGAAGAGGTATTTGAGGCAGGTACTATAACAACATTTTAAAAGACATTTGGACAGGTACATGAATAGGAAGGGTTTAAGGTTTTCGGGATAAGGGCCAAACATGGATAGGTGGGAGTAGTATAGATGGGGCATCTTGTTCGACCTGGGCAAGTTGGACCGAAGGGCCTGTTATAGGAAGGGAATTCCAGAGCGCTTAGATAGCTGAAAGAAAATAAAATGTGAGAGGGTATTTTAAGTCACTGGACATTAAATCTGGACAAGAACAGTACGTCTGTTCTGACATCCCTTTTCATACAGATATGCATTAAATTACGTGAGGGTAGGTTGAGTGTGGGCTTGTCAAAAAATGTTTTAGCAAGTGTATCTGGATCTCTACTATCCTGATACTTTCCCACATATGTAAATGTTCAAGGGGAACCGTGGACTCCAAATCCTGTAAAACACATAAAAATTAATTAATTCTTTATTATTCTAGCCTTTGAAGCATTGTCATATCTTGCACCTAACATTTTAACCACATTTAGTTTCAAATTTGTTGAATGTACTTTGCCATATACAAACCATTAACATACCCTTTACAGATAGCATTGGGCTAATAGTTCGGCTGGCACCGGAAGGTAACATTTTCAAATCCCGCTTGGAGTGCATACTGTCGTTGTGTCCTTGGGCAAGACACTTCACCCACCTTTGCCTGTAATGGAATGTTACGGCGGCAGGCGCGGGCACACCGCGACGCCCTGTGTCTCCCTTTCAAGGGAGATGCTAAAAATGCATTTCGTTGTCTCTGTACTGTACACTGACAATGACAATAAATTGAATCATTTCAATCATTTCATTTCTACAACTTTTAAAAATATAAGAAATAGGAAAAGGAGTATTGAGATGACCCTGTCACTATTTACAATTATGGATAATTCTACTGTATGCTTGATCACTTTCCTCCCCTATTCTATTCCCTTGATTCATTTTGTGTCCATAAATCTGAACGTCTCAGCATGAATTTATGCATTCACTGAGCATTTCACAACCCAAACATTTAACATAATTTACACAAAAGACATGATCCCTCTTTAGCATTCACAAATCTGTTAGAGGAAATCAATGCATCGAGCAAATCTGTGGGGTACAAACAAAGAGGCCACACATCTCCCTCTCTCTCCTCTCAGTGCTGGCCATCTCCACTCTCAGTCCTGATGCAGGGTTTCGACCCGATGTGTCAAACATTCCTTTCCACCCACAGATGCTGCTCAACTCACTGATTGCTATCCAGCAGATTGGGTTTTTTTTTAACACCAGATTCCAGAAGTCCCTTGTGTCTCTCTTCTAACTGGTTTTCTTTGTCCTGAGACAGCCACGCCTCGCCCACCACCATCCCCACCCCAGAATTAGATGCTCTGGCTAATAGAAACAGTATCTATTCTGTCAATCCCTGTCAAATTATTTGTGTTAATGAAATTGACTCTTATATTGTTAAACTCTAAGAAAAAGAGGAACCAATTCCTGAAATTTAGCAAACCCAGATGCAAAAATCAGATTCCTGCATCTGCCGTTTATCTTGATGTCAGATGCCAGATATCAGTTGCCTCCCATTGATCAAGAGCTGGATTATTATGTTTTATTTGAACACTGCTATTTATTTCTAGGTTTATACTGGCGAGGAAGGCTCGACTCTTGCTTGATCTCACCAAAGCAGAGAGGTGGGTGTTGTAATATTTGATCTGATATTGTGTCACCTTATATAATTTTGTTTTAAATCAACTGACGTGTAAAGAAAGGCTTTACAAATGTTCTCCAGTGTTTAATGAGGGTGATCTTAACCGTTTTCAGTACTGTTGGCAAAATTCCCCTGTAGAACACTGTTTAGAAACAGGAATGAGAGCGTGCAACAACATTCCATGTGCTTCCATCTTTTATTAAAATTGTGAGCATTATAAATGGCTTTATTCCACAATGGTTCTGTAAATTAAAGAGCAATTAATTGAGTGATTCTTCACATATTAGTGCAAATAGCATATTATCCACTTCTTATCGAGTTCAGATCACTAGATTAGACATTGTTCAGCCAGAGCTGACACACTTCTCGACATCTGTATACAATGGCGTCTTGCACTGCTTGTGCTTCTTGTGAGTGGTGGAAACAGGGCCGCGACGTCAATGCTCTTTCCTCGACCCCTATTATCCACTGGGATTGTGGTTGTAAAGTTTATCAGGAGAGGTGTGAAAATAGCTTTCAGTTTTACCTTAAGTATTCCAGACCACTGTTCCAGGTCAGATACTGCCCAGTTTGACCTTCACTCCTGTAATATGAGCTTAACGTTAAAAATTAAAATATTGAGTAAACCTTTAAAAAAAATTAATCAGTTAGATGAAACCACGGAGCCTTTAATGAAATCCATGGAATCCACAACTTTAAATTACTTTAATTTTCCCACATTAATTTTTCCCACTCTTCTACTTTCTACCCAGTCCCCTCACTTCATCGCCCCCCGTGTATGTTTTGGCCCTCCATTAACTGCTTCAACAGATATATGTGGCAGTCAATATTGCAGGTAAATGATTTGTTTTCATTACAAAATGAAAGTAGCCGGTTTTCTAAAAAGTTGAATTCGACCTTGTCACAAGAGTTATAAACGTGCCCAGACAGGAGTGCAAAGCTTACATTGAGCTTTGTTGAGATGGTGTAGGAAGCTACAAATGGAGAAGTCAGTGGGATGGAAAATTAAAAGTGACAGCTTAGCGACACAACATTTAACATTACATTTCTTTCTGCCCTGTTTCTATAAGGACTCCATGTCATTCTGCAAATGTTCTTCTCCACCACATTTGCTCTGACAATGCCACCTTCCACAATACCGCTTCTGTTGTATCTTGCTTTCTCTTCAATCTTGGGTTAAGTGGGCCATCACCCGTGCCTGTTTCATTGTCTGCATTTCTCGTGCTCTCATGAGCTCTTCTCCTCACCATCCACCAAACCAACATGTACGTTGATAAATCATCATCATTTCTGGAGTCCTCACCCTTGGGCCATAATCTACCGTGCACCCATGCCCCCTTTTTAAGCATTTCACGAGGACCAGGAATCTGCTCCACTTTTCCAGCTGCACCAACATCCAGTACCATGCAATCAGAGGATTTGCAACTAATGTCTGTTAACCTCCTCCCTTCCAACTTAAATTGGAAGGGAAGCAGTTCCAATTTCGAGGAACCAATTCCATGGTTCAAAACATCTCTCCACATGCAGTGCAAATTTATTTGTGCTTAAAGCATTAGAGAAAAAAAAATTGGAAGCAGGAGTTGGACATTCAGCCTCCTGTGTTTACTTCACTGTTCAATAACAACCTGGCCTACCCTCTCCCTGTTATACGAGAATTTTCCAGAACAGTCTGTGACCCATAGCATTGTGGTCAATAGACAATAGGTGCAGGAGTAGGCCATTCGGCCCATCGAGCCAGCACCACCATTCAATGTGAACATGGCCAATCATCCCCAATCAGTACCCCGTTCCTGCCCACTCCCCATATCTACCTGACTCCGCTATTTTTAAGAGCCCTATCTAGCTCTCTCTTGAAAGCATCCAGAGAACCTGCCTCCCCCCTGCCCTCTGAGGCAGAGAATTCCAGACTCACCACTCTCTGTGAGAAAAAGTGTTTCCTCGTCTCCGTTCTAAATGGCTTACCCCTTAGTTTTAAACTGTGTGGCCCCTGGTTCTGGAGTCCCCCAACATCGGGAACATGTTTCCTGCCTCTAGCGTGTCCAAGCCCTTAACAATCTTATATGTTTCAATGAGATACCCTCTCATTCTTCTAAACCCCAGAGTGTACAAGCCCAGCTGCTCCATTCTCTCAGCATATAAATATCTCAGTCTTCCCAGGAATTAACCTTGTATGTTTAATTAACCTATGTTTAAAGCCCACTGGGCTTTGGCCGGTAGAGCTATATTTAGGGGGGGAGAGAGATTGTTTTTGTCCTCTCTTGCCAATAAAACTGATTTGCAACTAAACAGACCAGTGAGCCTTTTCCTGTTCTACTAGTCAGATCCTTGAACCTGTTCCCGTGTAACCCTCCCTCAGCACCACTTTCCTGCCCCATATCCCTTCATTTCTTGGCATTCCAAAATCTTCATGGCATGCTCACCTATATGATCTTCATTTGTTGTTAATGCTGTGTTTGCACTAAAAACAAACAAACATGGATAAGGTGACAACTTTTCAGAACACCTCTTTGCAATGCGCAAGGACTTCCCTGAGTTTCAAGACTTGTGTCACTTTAGTTTTTCACTTCACTCTCCCAAATCCACTCTGATATACATCCTTACCTTTTCACCAGGCTCATTACAATTCTTAGGACAACACTGAATTCAACAATTTCAGATTATTACCACTATTCCTGCCTTTGTATATTATATTTCCTACATTCACAGTTTTTATTTCCCTCCTTCTGGTCTCTTCAAATGTTGTATTCCTCCTCCTAATTTCATCATCTCAAAACCCACTTATTATTCAATATATGTCTTTACTATGCTCCTTTAATTCACTTTACAGCCATTTTTGTTATTTATTCTCCCCTACTTTTCCTCCCATATCCCGACTCTAGTGTTCCTTTTGCTCTCTCTGCCATTCCCCCCCCCCCCATCTGCTCCATCTTAAAAACTTTGCTGATGAAACAGCAATTCTCTCTCCACAGAAGCTGCCTGTCTTTCTCTTTCTACCATCCTTTGATTTATATCAGATTTCCAATGGCTGTGATATTTTATGCCACGGTTTTAACCTAGTGATTTTTTTAGTTGAGATTTTTGGCACAAAGTCTTGTTTCTTTTTCAGGAAGAAAAGAATTTGCCAGATTTACGCAAAAGTTCTGGGAACAGAGGAAGCCCTGTATGTAAGCACTTTCTAAAGAAGGGTGAGGGGGGTTGGGGTTGGGATTCACTTTTGAAAATGCCACTCGTACATCCACGGGCCAAAAACAAATATTGATCTGCTTGTCACTTGCCATTGATTCTTGGGCAAGTGCACAGGGTCTCCCCCAGAGGCGAATGGAGAACAAGAGGACATAGGTTTAAGGTGAAGGGGAAAAGATTTAATAGGAACCTGAGGGGTACCTTTTCGACTCGTATGACTCCATGACAAAGGCCCAACAGCAGTCTCATTATAAAATTGGTAATTTTATTCTTGTTTGTCCTTCCCTCGGTAATATGGTCACCATTTTCTCCAGTTGGTTCATGCCTTACAATGACTATTGTTCAAAGAATATTCAAAAATTATGTTCATATTATGCGCTCAGAAAATTAATTGAGTGCCTACACAGAAGTTGAGTGCCCACATACATCTGTTGTTATTATTACATGCAGGGCCGGCCTTAGGAGGTGCGTGGCCCAATTGGGAACAATTTTGGTGAGCCCCAGGTTCCCAGCCAAGGTCTGTAGATTAATAGAAATATAATTAAAGTCTATTGTAGACTTGATATCTCTATGGTAGAATGGAAAATAATCAAAATGTGCGTTTAAAAAGTGCATGCGACTTAGTGGACCAAACAGATCTAAGCTACATTTTAATATAAAATTGTATACATGTAAGCCTACAAGTAACAAACAAAATGTGTAGATCAGCTCTGAAAAGTATATAGTTACAATACGTCTTGTTTTAGTGACTGAAATGAAAAAAAAAGTAATTTAATTAAATAGATCCTGGAAAACCAATAACCATTGGTGAAAAACCAGTCCAGGCATTAAATTTTGGGCTTCAGCCCCATCCTACCCTTTGGGCTTCTACCCCATCCTAACTTAGATGTGTGTGTTAGTTGTCTGTGCGTTATGTGTGTGTGGGAGGGAGGGAGAGAAGGGAGGAAGGACGGGAGGGAGGGAAGTAGAGAAAGGAGGGAGGGAAGGAGAGAAAGAAGGGATGGAGCGAATGAGAGAAGGGAAAAGAGAGAGGAAGGAGGGAGGGAAGGAGAGAAGGGAGGGAGAGGGCCGGCGGCGGGAGCAGATGCCGGGGTCTGGGCGGACAAGTGGGAGTTGAGGCCGATGTTTGTAAACGTTGCTCCTAACCCCGGGCTGGCCCTCCGTGTATTGTTCACCGCATCTCCCCGGGGAGAGAGAGGGGTGGAGCCGGGGCTGTGTGTGTGAAGCACGGCGACTGGAGGGGTGGGAGCGCTGCCGTGAGCGAACGACCCATCTCCTCCTTCTCCATTCCCCCTCACACCCCTCTACTCTCTCTCCGCCCCTCTCTCCCCCCTCCACCCGGGGTAGATCTACCCTAGCCGAGATTAGATTACTCTGGCGCGGGGTCCCCTTAATCGCGGGGACAATTGGGAGCAATCGGTCCAATCGGCTTAAGGCCGTCCCTGATTACAGGTAATGACAAGATTAACTTTTATTTCTGCCAGGCTGTTCATTATGAAGAGAAGGACTGGTGTGCAGAGCAGTATTCAGGTGGCTGCTACACTGCATATTTCCCACCCGGAACGTTTGTTCAGTTTGGCAGGTACGCACGTCACAATATTTGCTCTTGATAGCTGCAACATAGAACAGAATGTCCCTTCTGTCAAGTAAATGGGATCAACATTATGCTTACAACCAAGATGGACCTCTGCAGATGAATAGTATCTGTTGTAATTCTTCTGAAACAGAACTAGACTATTCACAAGCTCGGACTCATGTTTGTCTCAGAGTTATGTATTGCACTACTTATCCATGCCATCTGTTTCTGCCTCTATAACATTGTCTAACTCCAGCTTTCCTTCTAGTAATCTACAATTGAACAATTTTATTTCCTCCCTTGTTGCCATAAGATATAATAATTCCAATACAAATGCACCTGAACTCCCGCGAACTAGTTTATCTCAACTTTAGATCATCTAAAACTCTGCTGCACATGTCCTAAACCATACTAACAGTTGTTCATCCATCCCCATGGTGCTTGCTGGCCTATTTTATTAAGCAATCCCTCAGACTCAAGGATGAATGGTTCCACTCCAGTTTTGGGTTTTCTGAGGTGACTATTGTAGGAGCCACAGACTCTTCCACTGATGACAAGCGCAGGTGGATAATTTGTGTGATGGTGCACACCTTCCATCACTGTGTTGGACTTCAATGAGCTCCCAATACATGGACACTAGGCTTTCCATTCCATCTGGAATAATGGTTATGGGCCTGGGATTCTAGGAGGAGTTTGTATTTTTTAAGTAGACTTTATGTGCGTCCTTGAATCTTTTTGTTTGTCTGTTGGATAACTCTTCCAGTTATGGAGATGAGGACAGAGTGCCTGGATTGGGAGTCTGGTGCTGGGCCTGCCAATATGACTGAGTGTAACTAGAGGCTCATGTGTGGGATGTCGAGCTGGGAGTGGACACCGACCTTTCTTCACATTCTTCCAGTGAAAATGGAAGACATTTTTGGTGGTATCTTTAAGGCCTTGTGGTAGGTGCCTTGAAGGCAGGTACAGGATACTGAGTTGGATGATCAGCCATGATCATATTGAATGGCGGTGCAGGCTCGAAGGGCTGAATGGCCTACTCCTGCACCTTGTTTCTATGTTTCTACCGGCTATATCTCTTACAAATCTCAGAGGCAAATAGGAGATCCGGCAAGTGGATTTTGGAAAGGACTTTTCTTAGCACTGCTGCCTCCCCAGTGGACAACTCCTGCATCTCTAACTGAGATTTGTTGATATCGTCAGATGGCGATATAAACAAACTAATGAACATTAGTGTTTTCTATTTAGGACCCAAGGCTCCACAGTGGCCTGTGAGGTCAAACACTTGGACAGCACATGTTGCACAAAATTCAATGAGGGACAACGTATTCAGATTCTGATCTAAACAGGAGATGACTACTCAGTATTAGATAAACTGACTTGGTTTGATGAATTAACTGATACACATTGCTTTCAATGTGCAGAGTTCTACGAGAGCCTTTTGGGAGACTCTACTTTGCCGGCACCGAAACGGCTACCAAGTGGAGTGGGTACATGGATGGAGCGGTACGGGCTGGGGAACGTGCTGCCAGAGAGGTAAACCAGGAATGAGACCTACATGAAATGACTCCCCCACCAACCATTGATTCACTTCAGTCAAGCCTCTGTATATTTCTCTGACAAATTAAATATGTATTAGAACATACTGGAATAGCCTGCCCACACTAACTTCTTATTTAGAGGAGAAAGGACATTTGGAGATGTTGAAGCTGATCATGCTGTTGGGATCGGCTAAATCAATGCTGACAGAGGATAGAAGCGAGTGGCATCAGTGTGCTTGTGGGCACTGGTTTTGAACTGTCACCAGTGTAATAGACAAATACTGTAAATTCTGGTGACCTAAAACTTAAAAGAAAAAGCTGGAGCAATGTGGCAGGCCTTCTGTGAAGTGAGAAGCGGAGAAGCGGAAACAGCAGTGAAAGGTCCATGGATATGTTGATTATTTGCAGCATGTTCTATTTGTATATATTTATCAATATACTGTTCCGTTCAAAGTATTGTCCAAATGTTGTTTTTCATTAGAATTATATCCTGCTTTAAACTTGAAAAATCGTGTATTTCCCCACTAACAAACACATCTGAACAACTGTATGCAGTGGTGGTAATTTCAGCATGGGTTAGTCATGTAAAACATGAGAAGTCCATGGAGGTGAAAATAGTGAGTGTAACATTATACTCTCCCCTGAGATGACACTGAACAGATAGAATCCGAGTTCAAGTTTGGTTCAGTTTGAACTATCTGTGTGTGAGAATAATTGCTGAGCAATGTTGTCATTCAGCCCGTGTTCCATCTGCAGGTAATGTGTGCAGTGGGAATCATTCCAGAGGCAGCAATATGGAGTCTCGAGCCTGAGGTTCAAGTAAGTGCTGAGAAACCTAAACTAAAACTGTAAGCAACCTGTTACTAAATCAGCCTGGTGATTGAGTAATAAAACAGATTTGAAGTTGAGTGACTGGTTTCTGTGATAAGCGTTAGTATATCTGGAGAGTAGGAATGAACTGTGCTTTAGCTTGTGGGACATAAGGACATATTCCCAACTGTAAATATACACAGTGATCCATGGAGGGCGCTGTCTGTGGAGAGTTTGCGCCTTCCCCTTGTGACTACATGGGTTTCCTTTGGATGCTCCAGTTTCTTCCCACATCCTAAAGATGTGCGGATTTGTAGGTTAATTAGTTGCTGTAAATTACCTCGAGTGTGTAGGGAGTAGAAGTGAAAGTGCGATAACATAGAACGAGTGTGAATCAGTGATCAATGGTCAGTGTGGACACGGTGTGCCTTTTCCCATGCTGTTTCTCTCAAATAAATTAACCTTTGACCTCTACCAACAAGAGAGTCAAGAAAGTCGAGAGTGTTTTATTGTCATATGTCCCAGATGGGACAATGGAATTTCTCCCTGCTGCAGCACAACAGAATATGTAAACATAGTACATAACGGGAGAAAAAAAAGTTCAGTGTGTGTATATACACATGCACACATACTCAATAAATAAACAGATATAGTACAATAATAATAATAATAGTCTGTTGTATTTCAGTATTTGTTGTCGTGTTGGCTGTAGGGAAGAAGCTGTTCCTGAACCTGGATGTTACAGTTTTCAGGCTCCTGTACCTTCTTCCCGATGGTAATGGTGAAATGAGTGTGTGACCAGGATGGTGTGCATCTTTGATGATGTTGACTGCCATTCTGAGGCAGCAACTATTTTAGATCCCTTTGATGGTGGGGAGGTCAGAGCTGGTGATGGACTGGGCAGTGGTCACAACTTTTTGCAGTCTTTTCCGCTCCTGGACGTTCAAGTTGCCGAACCAGGCCACGATGCAAGCAGTCGGTATGCTCTCTACTGTGCACCTGTAGAAGACGGGGCAATGATAACACATAATAAAAGCAATTATTTGTACAAAATAACCATTAAATGGAGTTGCTGAACAGGAAGGATTAAAGCTTATTCATTGTCTACATTCAGGAAATTCCAACTCAGCCGATGACCATGACTTTCTGGATGCGACACCTGCCCTCTGTTCCAACATTCCTGCAGCTGCTGGGCTTGTCCACTTGCCTGAGTGTGATTATTGTGGCCATGACCAGGAAAAACCTGTTCATACAGAGGGTGAGAAGTAACCTTATTATTGTCCAGTGAAAGGAAACCTGTTGCTACTAAATCATCTGATAAAATCTATCAATGACGCCAAGTGTGGATGTCCTCGAGGGGAGCCATGGGAACAGAAGTAGGTGATTAAACTTGACCATCTGTTATTAGCTGCCTTTTTAATGCGCCTGGCGAACTGAATGCAAGAGTTAACATTAACAGTTGATTTGGCATCAGTTCAGTTCAGTATAGTTTATAGTCACATGTGCAACGGTATAGATAAAAGCTCTTTGTTGCGTGCTAACCAGTCAGCAGGAAGACAATACATTTCTGGTTTGGCATCTGCTCTGCTCTTAACCACCTGAACCTGCAGCCCAGTTGATCACAGGCTCATTACCTCCTTCCATCCAGTCCATCTCCACAGGCGATGGCTGTGGACTGGGAACGCAGCCGGAGGTCTTTATCGAGGTGCCGCGCTCTCCATGCCTCCCGGATCGCCATGTAGAAGCCTGGGTCGGAGCCTGGCCGGGGCCTCGCGGGTCAGAGTCTGGGTCAGTTGAGTCTCATGGAGGCGTGAAGTGGGGTGTCGACAGCAGTGACCCCTCGTGACGATGGAGCCTCGGGCGGTGGTGAAGCCTCGCGGCGGCGGCGATGCCTCGCAGGCCGACCCACGGTCAATGGGGAGACCGCTGTGAAGGGGGAGGGGAAGAACAATGGAGGACTTGGCATGGAGGGACCGCTGTGTGTGTGTGTGGGGGGGGGGGGGGGGGGGGGGGGGGTAGGTAGTAGGTGGGGGGGGGAGAAACAAGGGGGAGTCATCGTGCTTCGTAAATTTGTCAGTGCTGTAGGTGGCTGCTATTTGTATACATTGTACATGCAAGCAAAGAATCTCACTGTGCCTAGTCACATGTGACAATAAAGTATTCCTATTCCTATCCTATTCAGACAATCAATCCATTTACAGTGTAAAGGTATAAGATAAGTGAATAACTTTTAGTGCAAGGTAAAGCTAGCAAAGTCAGGTCAAAGATAATCTGTGGGACATTAGAGGTAGATAGTTCAGCAGTGCTCTCTGATCACGGTAGGATGATTCAGTTGCCTGTTAGCAGCTGGGTTATTTTGCTAATACAAGAGAGCTTCAGTCTGAAGAAGGGTCTCGACTGTGAAATGCCACCTATTCCTTTTCTCCAGACATGCTGTCTGACCCATTTTTTTAAATTGATCTATGCACAAGAATCCCCAAGTTGCTTTTGACCTTCATGTCAATGGTTTCACTATTTTGAAAATGCTTAGTTCATTTTGTAGAGGGGAAAGTCAAGATAAATGGTAAGGGAATTGGGACAACCCCTTAACACAGTGGTTGCCCCACATTTCTCCTCTCCTTGTTGTTCCTCTACAGCAGCCTAGTCTTTCAGTTAACCTCTCTAGCATGATCCAAGTGCGGTGCATCCAACAGCATGCCTCTTTGCCTCTCCTGATCACAATGCCCCATACTCCCAGTTAGAAATTTGTCTTAGGTACGCAAAAATGCTGGAGAAACTCAGCGGGCGCAGCAGCATCTATGGAGCGAAGGAAATGGGTGAAGTTTCGGGCCGAAACACTTCTTCAGACTGATGGGGGGTGGAGGGGGAGGAGAAGGAAGGAAAAAGAGAGGAGGAGGAGCCCGAGGCGGGGGGATGGGAGGAGACAGCTTGAGGGTTAAGGAAGGGGAGGAGACAGCAAGGGCTAGCAAAATTGGGAGAATTCAATGTTCATGCCATCAGGACGCAAGCTACCCAGGCGGAATATGAGGTGCTGTTCCTCCAATTTCCGGTGTTGCTCACTCTGGCAATGGAGGAGACCCAGGACAGAGAGGTCGGATTGGGAATGGGAGGGGGAGTTGAAGTGCTGAGCCACCGGGAGTTCAGGTAAGTTATTGTGGACTGAGCGGAGGTGTTCGGCGAAATGATCGCCCAACCTCCGCTTAATCTCACCGATGTAGATCAGCTGACATCTAGAACAGCGGCTTGCAGTAGATGAGGTTGGAGGAGATACAGGTGAACCTTTGTCGCACCTGGAACGACTGCTTGGGTCCTTGAATGGAGTCGAGGGGGGAGGTGAAGGGACAGGTGTTGCATTTCTTGCGGTTGCAACGGAAAGTGCCCGGGGAGGGGTTGGTACGAGAGGGAAGGGAAGAATTGACAAGGGAGTTTCGGAGGGAGCGGTCTTTGTGGAAGGCAGACATGGGGGCAGATGGGAAGATGTGGTGAGTGGTGGGGTCATGTTGGAGGTGGCGGAAATGGCGGAGGATTATTTGTTGTATTTGCCGGCTGGTGGGGTGAAAGGTGAGGACTAGGGGGACTCTGCCCTTGTTGCGAGTGCGGGGATGGGGAGAGAGAGCAGCGTTGCGGGGTATGGAAGAGACCCTGGTGCGAGCCTCATCTATGGTGGAGGAGGGGAATCCCTGTTCCCTGAAGAGCGAGGACATTTCAGATAGAAATTTGTCTTCACTAGACAATGCATTGACTGTCAGTCCATCATTGGACAGACTGGGTCTCATGCATCCTTCATCTAGGTGGAAGGAGGTTAGTTAAGATTTAGTCATAGAGTCAGAGAGCATGGAAATGTGCCCTTTGGCCCAAGTTTGCCATGCTGATAAAGATGGCCAATCTAAGCTAGTCCCATTTTCTTGCATGTGGTCCATATCTCCCGAAACCGTTCTTATCCATATACCAGTAAAATGTTTTTTTTAATGTTGTTATTATGTCTGCTGCAACTACTTCCTCTGCAGCTTGATACATATACCCACGACCCTATATGTGAGAATGTTGTCCCGCAAGTTCTTATTAAGTTCAAGTGAGTTTATTGTCATGTGTCCCTGATAGGACAATGAAATTCTTGCTTTGCTTCAGCACACAGAACATAGTAGGCATTTACTACAAAACAGATCAATGTGTCTATATACCGTAATATAAATATATACACACATGAATAAATAAAATGATAAAGTGCAAATAACAGATAATTGGTTATTAATAATCAAAGTTTTGTCCGAGCCAGGTTTAATAGCCTGATGGCTGTGGGGAAGTAGCTATTCCTGAACCTGGTTGTTGCAGTCTTCAGGCTCCTGTACCTTCTACCTGAAGGTAGCAGGGAGATGAGTGTGTGGCCAGGATGGTGTGGGTCTTTGATGATACTGCCAGCCTTTTTGAGGCAGCGACTGCGATAAATCCCCTCGATGGAAGGAAGGTCAGAGCCGATGATGGACTGGGCAGTGTTTACTACTTTTTGTAGTCTTTTCCTTTCCAGGGCGCTCAAGTTGCCGAACCAAGCCACGATGCAACCGGTCAGCATGCTCTCTACTGTGCACCTGTAGAAGTTAGAGAGAGTCCTCCTTGACAAACCGACTCTCCGTAGTCTTCTCAGGAAGTAGAGGCGCTGATGAGCTTTCTTGATAATTGCATTAGTGTTCTCGGACCAGGAAAGATCTTCAGAGATGTGCACGCCCAGGAATTTGAAGCTCTTGACCCTTTCAACCATCGACCCATTGATATAAACAGGACTGTGGGTCCCCATCCTACTCCTTCCAAAGTCCACAATCAGTTCCTTGGTTTTGCTGGTGTTGAGGGCCAGGCTATTGTGCTGGCACCATATGGACAGTTGCTCGATCTCTCTTCTATATTCTGACTCATCCCCATCAGTGATACATCCCACAACAATGGTGTCGTCAGCGAACTTGATGATGGAGTTCGCACTGTGACCGGCTACGCAGTCATGAGTATAGAGTATCGAATTAATTCCCCTCTCAACTTAATCCTATGCCCTCTAGTTCTTGATTTCCAAACCTGGATAAAAGACTGCATTTACAATATCTATTCCCCCTCATAACCTAACAGGCATTTATAAGATCACACCACAGTCTCCTGTGCTCCAGGAAATGAAGTCCTCTCCTGCCCAACCTCTTACTATAGCACAGGTCTTCATGCCCTGCAACATCCTTGTAAATCGTCTCTGCATTCTTTCTAACTTAGCATAATCTTTTCTATAACAGGGTGACAAAAACTGAACGCAATACCGCAAATGTGGTCTCAATAGTGACTTATGCAACTATAACATAATGTTCCAACTTCTACACTTATTCTCTGACTGATGAAGGCCAGCATGCCAAAAGTCGTCTTCAACCAATCTCTTCAATTAAAAAAAACTCGGACCTTATCTTCTTGTCACCCTCCACCCCGCCTCCTTGCCAAAGCTTCATGAGTCGAAGCCTCAGCACTTACCCTCAACAAAGCACATGCACGTTAACACAGCCTCCCCCATTATGGCTACTCCCAAGACACTGGTCTGGTAGTGCTTGTGCAGCCCTGGGAGCAGTCACTGCAGGTTGCTAATGGCTGTACATTACCACACTGCTCTTCCTCTCAGCAGTAGCTGGAATGTATGTATGAGCCTGTGCATCTGATGAGTGCTGCATCAGGCTGTTCATTGTCTAGGACCACGTGGAGAATGTCAACATGAATTTGAGGCTGAGAATCGTAGTGGATATCTCAGTGGTTAACTGGGAAATAACAAGAAAAGCTAGTAAGGATACATTTTTGGAAAAAGTAAAAAATGGCTCTATGTTAATAGTCGAAATGCTTTGCTGTGAGCTGTTTCCTTTTTCCTTCTGATTTTCTGATAGCTATTTTCTCCACTCAGGTAATTGGACTCTATCTACATGTGACTTAAACTAGTTTTGAGTGCAAAGTGAAAAGGGTAAAGATGATGACGAGCCCTGTGAATTCACTCTCAACATTGGGTAAAATTGTGCCACAGTGAATGATGTCTCCCCAACGTATTCAACAGTAACTCTCCACTTAAGATCTTTATAGATGGTTCATGTTTAAAAAATATATATATATATAATCCCTGTTGCCTTTCCAAAAATGATGAATTGTTGTATCTTTGTTGAATGTAAAAAATAAAAATAATGTTTCAATCTATTGTGTCTGTAATGTGACTCGCCACATTCAGAAGGGGATCTGGTTTGTATTCGTTCACCAGTAGGCAACCCACCCCTGGATCCAGGGACTCTGCAATTATCCTTCTACGTGCAACTCCACTCTGAGGATTAAGTTCTATGAAATCACTCAGCAATGTAATTTATAGCTCTGGTTTGCAGTCTCTGCAATGAGAGAATTGCCACCAGATCTTGGTGTCACTTGGTTCCGAGAAGCAGTCTCAGAAATTGTGGAACACACTGAGGAAAATCCTCCTCCTAACTTCTAACTTGCTGTGGAGGGGCACAAGGGTTTCTTACAATACTCTCAGCAGATAAGGCACCCGATATGGAAAGAAAAACAGAGTTGATGCTTCAGGTCCTCAGAAGAGTCCTAGACCTGAAACTTTGACTTTGTTTCTCCTTCCACAGTTGCTGCCTGATCTGACTATTTCTCGCATTTTCATTTTTTATTTCAGAACTTTGGCATCTGTGTTTTTTCTGTTTTTTATTTGCAACAGAGCCCTCGTCTCTGCAGTTCTGATTTTTTCTTCTGGGCAGGCCAGCCCCTTGGTACAGATAGCAGATGGTAATTCTATCCCAACTGTTATGAAATAATATTGGGGAGAAGTAGAAGAGTGGAGATGTTCCCTTTTGATTTGTTTGTGTCTCAGAGCATTGTTGAAAAGCACTTACTCAAGAGAATCTTTGAAAGGTCAAACTCGACTGCCCTAGTAGATTGTGTCTCTTTTACATGTTTTATTTCAATGCTTTCACCAATAGTTATGTAAATAATGCTCCCAGAAAATTTGGATGCCTCTTTAGCTGCAAGCCATTGGCAAATTTTGTTGTAAGTAATAGCAGTATGAATCACATTGCAAGTGTTTCTCTACCACTGATTCCAAGTTTAACACAGATGATGAAATATTGCAGTAAGGTGCCTACTCGAGTTAGGATTCAGGACAGGTAAGCTGACATGAGCCATATGACCTTTGCTGTTCACAATTTGTGCTGATTCCACTCAGCTTGTTGGATTATCCGTTGCAACCAGTGAGAAAATGTAAGAGTTAAAATTCTGCATGGTTGTGTAGAAAGGATACCTGCAGTTGTAATAGAACGTTGAGCCAGGGGAGGGAGCCAAGCGACAATTCAACAGATAAATGAAATGCTGGAAGGAGAATCAGTGGTTCATGAAATAGTGACGCAATTGCTTCAGAATTGAATGTCACCCTCTTTTGGTGCACCAAGCGTGAGCTATGTACAAAGCTAACGCTCACTCGGTCCTCTGCGGACCTATGAAATTGGAATAGCGTTCATTAAATTAGTTTTATGATATTTTGAATATAAATCATGTGCTGAAACAAGATTTATGCAGACAATCTCTAAAAGCTGCTTAAAAAAACATGTAGCTGCTGCAACATTAAGAGGAGCAGTGGATGTTAAAGTGCTCTCCCCATGGCCACCACAGAACAGCTGCGTGGAAAACTGTTATAGAAGTGAAGGAAACACGGGACTTTGTTCTCTCACACCCACTGCCGAATGGGTTACACTTATCACGTCTCGGGCTACGAGTGACCTTGTGTCACTGTGAGATGAGGGTTGATGAAACGGGGGGTGATCCGTGGGAGCTTGCTCTGATGTGAATTGTGCAGAAAGGCTGTATAGAGGAAGGGACTACAAGAGACTGCAGATGTTGGAATCCAGAACAAAAAAAAATCTAATTGCAGGAGGAACTCAGAAGGTCGAACAGTATCTGTGGGGATAAAAGAATTGGTAATTTTTTGAGTTGAGATCTTGCAGCAGGACTAAGAGCGGAGATAAATATTAGCCAATTTAAAATATGATCGTAGGGGTGAAATGAGCGTAGGTGAGAAGTGCTCTAAGGAGGGGTTAGGGATGATGGCCGGGTGGAGCCAGCTGGGGGGGATGTGGAGGGAAGGAGTTGGGAGGCAGAGGCAGGTGGATGGTAGAAAGAGCCAGACAAGAAAAATAAAACAGCCCCTCCCCGGGCACTTTCCGTTGCAGCCGCAAGAGATGCAACACTTGTCCCTTAACCTCCCCCATCGACTCCATTCAAGGACCCAAGCAGTCGTTCCAGGTGCGACGGAGGTTCATCTGCATCTCCTCCAACCTCATCTACAGTGGCTTGCAAAAGTATTCATACCCCTTGAACTTTTCCACATTTTGTCACGTTACAACCACAAACGTAAATGGGATTTTATGTGATAGACCTACACCAAGTGGCACATAATTGTGAAGTGGAAGGAAAATGATACATGGTTTTCAAATTTTTTTACAAATAAAAAACTGAAAAGTGTGGCGTGCAAAAGTATTCAACCCCCTTTACTCTGATACCCCTAAATAAAATCCAGTGCAACCAATTGCCTTCAGAAGTCACCTAATTAGTAAATAGAGTCCACTTGTGTGTAATCTAATCTCAGTATAAATACAGCTGTTCTGTGAAGGCCTCAGAGGTTTGTTAGAGAACATTAGTGAACAAACAACATCATGAAGCCCAAGGAACACGCCAGACCGGTCAGGGATAAAGTTGTGGAGAAGTTTAAAGCAGGGTTAGGTTATAAAAAAATATCCCAAGCATTGAACATCTCACGGAGCACTGTTCAATCCATCATCCGAAAATGGAAAGAGTATGGCACAACTGCAAACCTACCAAGACATGGCCGTCCACCTAAACTGACAGGCCGGGCAAGGAGAGCATTGATCAGAGAAGCAGCCAAGAGGCCCATGGTAACTCTAAAAGAGCTGCAGAGATCCACAGCTCAGGTGGGAGAATCTGTCCACAGGACAACTATTAGTCGTGCACTCCACAAATCGGGCCTTTATGGAAGAGTGGCAAGAAGAAAGCCATTGTTGAAAAAAAGCCATAAGAAGTCCCGTTTGCAGTTTGCCACAAGCCATGTGGGGGACACAGCAAACATGTGGAGGAAGGTGCTCTGGTCAGATGAGACAAAAATTGAAGTTTTTGGCCTAAATGCAAAACACTATGTGTGGTGGAAAACTAACACTGCACATCACCCTGAACACACCATCCCCACTGTGAAACATGGTGGTGGCAACATCATGCTGTGTGGATGCTTTTCTTCAGCAGGGACAGGGAAGCTGTTCAGAGTTGATGGGAAGATGGATGGAGCCAAATACAGGGCAATCTTGGAAGAAAACCTGTTAAGAGTCTGCAAAAGACTTGAGACTGGGGCGGAGGTTCACCTTCCAGCAGGACAACGACCCTAAACATACAGCCACAGCTACAATGGAGTGGTTTAGATCAAAGCATATTCATGTGTTAGAATGGCCCAGTCAAAGTCCAGACCTAAATCCAATTGAGAATCTCTGGCAAGACTTGAAAATTGCTGTTCACAAACGCTCTCCATCCAATCTGACTGAGCTTGAGCTATTTTGCAAAGAAGAATGGGCAAAGATTTCAGTCTCTAGATGTGCAAAGCTGGTAGAGACATACCCCAAAAGACTTGCAGCTGTAATTGCAGCAAAAGGTGGTTCTACAAAGTATTGACTCAGGGGGGCTGAATACTTTTGCACGCCACACTTTTCAGTTTTTTATTGGTAAATAAATTTGAAAACCATGTATCATTTCCTTCCACTTCACAATTATGCACCACTTTGTGTTGGTCTATCACATAAAATCCCAATAAAATACATTTACGTTTGTGGTTGTAACGTGACAAAATGTGGAAAAGTTCAAGGGGTATGAAAACTTTTGCAAGCCACTGTATTGCATCCGCTGCTCTAGATGTCAGCTGATCTACATCGGTGAGACCAAGCGGAGGCTTGACGATCGTTTCGCCGAACACCTCCGCTCGACCCGCATTAACCAACCTGACCTCTCGGTTGCTCAGCACTTCAACTCCCCCTCCCATTCCCCATCTGACCTCTCTGTCCTGGGTCTCTTCCATGGCCAGAGCGAGCAACACCAGAAATTGAAGGAACAGCACCTCATATTCCGCTTGGGTAGTCTGCATCCTGCGGGCATGAACATTGAATTCTCCCAATTTTGTTAGCCCTTGCTGTCTCCTTCCTCAGCCCTCGGGCTATCTCCTCCCATCCCTCAGCCTTCGGGCTCCTCCTCCTTTTTCCTTTCTTCCCCCCCAACCCCCATCAGTCTGAAGAAGAGTTTTGGCCCGAAACGTTACCTATTTCCTTCGCTCCATAGATGCTGCTGCACTCGCTGAGTTTCTCCAACATTTTTGTGTACCTTTGATATTCCAGCATCTGCAGTTCCTTCTTGAACAGCTTATAATATTTATCTAGTTTAGTTTATTGTCACGTGTACTGCGGTACAGTGAACAGCTTTTTGTTGTGTGCTATCCAGTCAGCAGAAGGACTATACATGATTACAATTAAGCTGTCCTCACTGTACAGATACAGGATAAAGGGAATAATGTTTAGTCCAAGATAAAGTTCAGTCAAGTCTGATTAAAGATAGTCCGAGGATCTCCAATGAGGTAAATGTAACTCAAGACCGCTCTCTAGTTGGTGATAGGATGGGCCAGTTGCCTGATCACAGCTGAGAAGAAAGTCCTTTAATCTGGAGGTGCGCATTTTCACACTTCTGTACATCTTGAGAAGAGGTAGTGTCCGCAGTGAGTTAGAGTAAGGAAATATGCAGTGCATATTGTCATTAATAACAAAGCCTAAAAATGCTGGTCGGGCAACATCTGAAAAGAGAATGCTTCAATCTGTAATATTATTACAGCAAAAAACAAAGTGCTGGAGGAACTCAGAAGGTCAGGCAGCATCTGTGGAGGGTGTATGGACAGACTTGGATTGGGATCCTTCCTCAGGCTGATGGAGTAGCAGGAAGAAAACTGGAAAGAGAGTTGAGGGTGGAGCTAAGGCTGGCAAGTGGGTGGATACAGTTGAATGTGGGGAATGACTGGCAGATGGGTGGAGTAAGTGACCAAGGCTATTAGTGAAAAGCAGACAGAAGGGGGTGAGGGGGAGGATCGATGGAAATGGGGACTCGGGAATGGGAGATGAGCCTACAGAGGTGGGGAAAGGAGGAGGGTGGTAGGCGAGGAAGGAGGGTGTGGGGTGCAGTGCAAAAGAGAGGAGGTATGAGTATTACTTGAAACTGGAGAATTTAATGTTCATACCATTGGGTGCAAGCTCCCAAGCGGAACACGAGGTGCTGCACGTGATTTCACTTTAGCCAAGGATAGAAAGTCAATGTGGGAAGGGGAGTTAAAATGGTTAGCAAAGGAGAGATCCAGCAAATGTAGGAGACAGCAACCTATCACCCAGTCTCTGCAAATAACTCTGTTTAAAAATTCAAAACCAAAAATAATTGAAAAAATAAAATATTTTATTTGAGTAAAGCTAAATTGTACAAAATTACCTTTTGACTAAATTTTGATGTAACACTGAGCATAATTTGTGGATTTTTATATACAATTTCCATTTGCACATTGCATTTATTTACAGTTTAATAATTTTAATGGTTTAAGTTTAACTCCATTTAAAGACAATTATTTATAAAATAAGACATATAAGGTGGCTCTTTAAGCCACAATATATTTAGTCAGTTCGTGTATTGACTACTCCATTTTGCTTATTGCACTAGAAAATGAATTCACCGCATATTTTTCTCTGCCCTGTGGTTCATTTCTATTTCATCCAGCAGGCCAAAAGGTGTCTTTAGTGCAGATAAGGTGGGTTCTCATTAAAACAATAATTATTCTCTTTAAGAAATGTCCCCGTGGAATTTGCTTTTCCATAAAACTTGTGCTCTGGGAGGCGAGTGAAAAGCGTTGCGAAGTTTCTTCTGCTTCTCTCCAGATAGTCCATACATCCTGGTGTCCACATAGCTTGGAAAGGAGAAGTTGAAAGCTGAAGGTTTGCCATAACTGACCTTGAGGCTACGCAAGGAGGAATATACCTTATTGCACTTTAATACGATGCCATGTTATAAGCATGTGAAATGACGGTGAGCATTCCTCGTGCCCTTTTACCAGGGCCATAAATTGGATATAATGTAGGTCTTGCATCTTTGCAAAAACACTAAGTTTCTGTTGTGATAAAGCCACAGTGGAAATACGTATGATTACATCAAAGGTTTCCTGCATCGATATTTCTATTTCCATGAGTTCCAGCATTCATCAGACTCCACATAACTGTAGCTGCCCTCGTCCCATAGTAACTGGATTTTCCTTATTGTGATCATGTTTTTAAATGAAGCATCCTATGTATTTGCCAGTCTGGTTACAGGATTAATCCATAAGTGGCTATTTGTGCTCCACCTGGTAAGGCTGCTTAAATCCGCAGGAAAGTAACGATGCCAAGCCTTTCCTGATACACCATCCTCGAGCAAGACTATGCTACCCTGAAGACCACACCTTCTGCTTCTGTATCATCTACTCAGGTGTTTGCAGCTCTGACACTCAGATCTCTGTGATGGATTTAAAACTGTTCTTCGTCCCGTTGGTTTTGGGAAAATTCTTGTTGAACTTTCCATGAACGGTATACATTATAGTCCGGCGAAAAGAATTGGAGAGGAAGAAATAGATGATTGGATCAAGGCAGCTGTTGAGGGCAGAGAGACACAGCACCAGTTCGTTGGCTACATGCAGGATATGCTCCGATTGGCAGCTGGAGATTATGTTCATCTGTGACAGAACGTACGGGATTCGGACAATGTGATACGGCATGAAACACATAATGTAGATCGCAAGAACGATAAAAGTCTTCAAAATGGCTCTGGTCCTCACTTTCCTGATCTGCTCCCTTTTTTTCCCCAGGGAGATTCTGTAAAGCTTGACAGCAATCTTAGCGTAGGATACTAGGAAAAGCAATGAGAGTATGAAAATAAAAATCACTGCGACCAGGTTCATTGAACCGGCTGTTAAACCTTGCTTCTTGTAGTGGAAGCATCTTGAGTCTTTTGAGTTCAAGATGCTCAACACAATAAAGGGTAGCATGAGCAGAATTGTGAAGACCCACACGCCCATGGAGATACACGAACTCCATTTCATGTTGTGGATCCTGAACTTGCGGAGAGGCCTGGTGATCTTTAAATAGCGGTCCAAGCTGATCAGCACTAGGAATGCAATGCTGACATACATGTTGATGTAGAAGAAAGCCCCAATGATCTTGCAGAAGTAACACGTAGCCAGCCATTCATACTCTCCGATGTGGTAGGAGATCCTGAAAGGAAGGCAGAGCAACAAGAGCAGGTCGGCCAGGGCCAGGTGCTTCATGTATGTAGAGATTGACGTTGCCTTCTTCTGGTTGAAGTAAAACACCCACAAAGCCAACAGGTTGCTCAGCAGCCCAATCACACAGATAATTGTGTAGAAAATAGGCAACAAGATTGAAAGGAAGCCATCTTCAATTATACAGCCCGATTCCTTGACTGATGCACTGGAGCTCATTGTGGTGTGGGTGATGTTGTCATGGTATACCACCAACAAAGACATGTTAGTCATGATGGTCATCTAAAACATGGGGAGAAAAGAAAACATAAGATTCAATTTGCAAGCAAAAATATTC
The DNA here is from genome assembly GCF_028641065.1 of Leucoraja erinaceus. NCBI lineage: Eukaryota > Metazoa > Chordata > Chondrichthyes > Rajiformes > Rajidae > Leucoraja > Leucoraja erinaceus. The sequence continues at coordinate 24,299,629 of NC_073388.1, read as the reverse complement.
CATTACGTTAAAAGTTAGCTGAATTGAAGCAGGCCCATTTTTTTCAATCCAGGAGCAAGGCATTTTAGACTGAACACTTCTTATCTTATCCGAGGTATAGTCATTGTTTGTAATCTATTTTGGGTAATTTGTCATTCGTGGAATGTTGTCTTTTTTAAACTCTTGCAGCTATTATTGGCTTTTTTCAGATATTAATATATATTTTAAAGTTAAGTTTAAAGTTAAACATTGAGTTCATTCATGTATACGCAACGTGGTAAGGTACAGGTACAATGAAAAGGGACACAAAATGGCTTAATCGTTGAGCATTTTCATATCAGAATGCAAGCAAATGAATGAAAATTTGTCTAAAGCTAGTTAACTAGACAATCAGGAAACTCAATGTTTCCAATATTTAGGGTATTAGTGTATTTGAGTCAAATAAGTTGCCCCTAAATTAGTTTTCTGGCTCAAACTAGTACCCACATCCTCATTTCCATCCCAAACCCTAACAAGTTCTGTCATGAAGAAATCAGTTCTTCACACATAGTGACATTTTGAAGACTTTTCTCACACCCTGTTTCCGCATTAGCCTGCTGTTCAGTTGAGCAATTGTGGTTAATAGGCTTGTGGTGGCCACTGAACACTTCAAAGCCTTTGTTCAATCCGGTAAACTTAATGACAGTCAAGTCCTTATACTATAATATTGCAGCAGTAAATGGCCTCAATGAATGTTCAGTTTAATGCATCAAAACGTGAGCTGTTAGGCTGTGGGAAGCACTAAAAATATGTTGCCAACAAGAAACAGGAAAATTAAATTATAATACTCAGAGCTCATATTGCCATTATGTGAAATTGAATTGTATTATTATCATCATTGAATCTATTTATTGTCTGTTTTTATAATGTAAAAACTACCTTTAAAAATGGAAAATCACATCTGTTGAACTTACACAAAATTTGATGTTGTGACAACTCAAATGGAAAATTGTACCAGGTGGTTTAATTCAAATTCCATGCAGCATATGACACGAATTGTGATTGGCTAAGGTTAAAGTTCAGTCTAAATTTTGAGTAGGGAAAGTTGATTGAATTATAGATTAATTGCAATGGTTGCTTTTTTGAGGAATTGTATTGAGATGAGGAGGCGTCAGGCAGTTTTATATGTCGTGCATAAGTGTTTGTTTATGGGACTCCAACAGATTTCTTATTTATATTAAAATTAAAAATACGGATTCAGAAACGGTGAAACTTGCAGGTAATATGTAGCTTGAAGGGAAATAGAATTCAAGAGCGCAGCTTGAAAGTTGATGTATGTTGGACAAAATACTGTGGATTCTACTATCAAATGCAGACATTTAATACATTGGGGCAGTAATCTATTGGTATTGATTATTATTATCACCTGTACCAAGAAACAGTGAAAAACATTGTTTTGTGCACAATCCCGGCAAACCATAATACGCGTGAGTATATCAGGTACTGCAAAAGAGAAAAATAAACAGTGCAAAATATAGTATTACAGCGACAGAGAAAGTGCAGATAAAAAAAGTGCAAGGGCCATTATGAGGTAGATTGGAATATCAACAAATTCATCCCTGATGTCATTAGGGAGGGGTCCATTCAAGAGTTTGATGACAGCGAGGAAAAAGCTGGACTTGAGACTGGTTTAATGTGCTTTCATGGTTTTTGTATCTTTTTCCCGATGATAGAGATTATGTGAAAATAAACGGGTATGAGCGGTCCTTGTAATTGGCTTAGGTTAGGCTTATTATTATCACATGTACCAAGGTACAATGAAAAGATTTGTTTTGCATGCTATCCAATCTATCAGCTAATACTATTCTATTGACACAAGAAGCAAAACAGTATTTCCCAGTCTATCCAACTGACTGGATACCATGCAACAAAAGCTTTGCACTGTACTTCGGTATATGTGACAATAAACTAAGTTAAACTATACTAAACTAAATAATATTCAGTTATAGATTAGAGAGTGTCTAACCATTCACCTTTGACACTCAATAGCTTAACTATTGTTAAATTCCCCATCATCAATCTTCGGAGGTAGTCATTACTCAGAAATGTTTCTGGACAACCACGCAATTACTGTCCCTGCAAACGTTTCTGGATATTCTGTGGTGAGTAACTCACTGTCTGAACTCTCAAAGCCTTCTGACCACCTACAAGCTGAAAATCTACAGTACAATGAGATATCCCCCACTAGCTGCAACGATACTTAAGATGCTTAACATTACCTACGTGAAGTAAGAGCAAATTTAAACTATACCTAAGAGAAAAATTAAACTTTTCCTCCAACAGTCAGTACTCTCTGCTGATTACCTTTTATATGACAACAATACATTACATAATATTGCAAACTAAACACAGTAATTACACTCACTCAGTGCTAACGCATGCAGTAACGTTGCAGATCTTTACATCCACACTGTCTGCCTCTGCCTGCCACATTAACTGCACATTTGCTGTCTATACCTTTGATCTCTCACCATCTGAATACCATCCCATACACAATTGCAGTACATTTGTTCACACTAACATTACTGTTTATAATAAACAATCAAAACACAACCTACTCCTGCACCTAATTTCTATGTTTCTATGTTCTAAATGTTTCTAAATGACCCCCCCCCCCCCCCCCCCCCCCCCCCCCCAACCATGATGTTGAACAACCAAACTCTTCAAACTCTCCCAAATATCTGGCGATTTCACTACAAAAGTTTTCCATGATAAGCCGCAATGAAGGGTGGAGTTTGTCAGCGGTTCTGTGTACTTCACTTTAAATCTCTCACCTGGGCAGCTACTCAATAATCATAAATAATTAAGAAGCAACTGGACTGTGGGTGAAGACCTGAGTTATAATTTCATAGACTCTTACCTGCTGTGAGTTGCTTCTGCCTCTGTCTCACTGAAAATGCTGCTGGTTCACTGAGAGACACTTTATATTCCTCTGTTGGTGGAATTTCCATTGAGAGGACTACGTAGGTTTTGCTTTGCTCTTTTGCTCATGCGTTTGAGCCTCCTGATGTAATTTCTATGACATGTTTTCTGATCAGTGGTTTCAAGCATACGCCTACTTCCTCAACTCATTGCGGCAAAATAAAACAAGAAGGAAAGACTCAATAGACCATACTAATAACACTCAGACCTTAACTCAGACCAGGCATTTGCTTCTGATATCAACAATTGAAAATATTTTATACACACAGAAAATGCTGACAAAATATTCAGATTACTGTCCTTTATTCTGTTTATATTTCATAGTCACTAGACAATCCCTTTGTTGCCTCATGACTAATTGGCTTGCCAGGCTGGTCCGGTGCCACATATAGAAACATAGAAACATAGAAATTAGGTGCAGGAGTAGGCCATTCGGCCCTTCGAGCCTGCACCGCCATTCAATATGATCATGGCTGATCATCCAACTCAGTATCCTGTACCTGTTATGTTACTGTGTCTGGCCTTTCAATAAAAATGGCCAGTATATGATCCAGATAGTACACTCAGCTGGTCAAAAATCTTTTCCACAGGAACTTCCTGATCTGCTAAATATTTCCAGACTTTTTATTTTTATTTATTTATTCGGCAGTTTGTATTTCATATCAACATTAGTGAATTGAGTGTGTTTTTAAAACAATCTAATAGTTTTGCTCTAAAGTTAGTTGCTTCTTAGCAGAATTCAAACCTTCAGCTACCATTGTGTAATTTGAGCCCAGCCTTCTGCATTACTAAGGTAGACAAAAGTGCTGGAGAAACTCAGCGGGTGCAGCGAAAACTCAGCGGAAACTCAGCCTATTTCCTTCGCTCCATAGATGCTGCTGCGCCCGCTGAGTTTCTCCAACATTTTTGTCTACCTTCGATTTTCCAGCATCTGCAGTTCCCTCTTAAACACTTCTGTATTACTAGCCTGGCGACTCTACCAAAGCCATGTGCTGGCCTTTAAGTCTCAGAGTCTGTCTATTACGCATCATCAACATGTGGCTGGGTTTTTTTCAGTTGCATTTTTACTCAGCAGCACAAGGCCTTCCTTATGATAGGGAAAGAGTAGAAATCTCATCATTTATGACTTTACGTATAAAAGTTCGTGAAGACATCGCAAACATGGAAAGCATTCTCTTGCTGGTCTGTGACACAAAATTGTCCCATCATAGAAACATAGAAAATAGTTGCAGGAGTAGGCCATTTGGCCCTTCGAGCCTGCACCGCCATTCAATATGATCATGGCTGATCATCCAACTCCGTATCCTGTACCTGCCTTCTCTCCATACCCCCTGATCCCTTTAGCCACAAGGGCCACATCTAACTCCCTCTTAAATATAGCCAATGATTGGCCTCAACTACATAGAAACATAGAAACATAGAAAATAGGTGCAGGAGTAGGCCATTCGGCCCTTCGAGCCTGCACCGCCATTCATTATGATCATGGCTGATCATCCAACTCAGTATCCTGTACCTGCCTTCTCTCAATACCCCCTGATCCCTTTAGCCACAAGGGCCACATCTAACTCCCTCTTAAATATAGCCAATGAACTGGCCTCAAATACCTTCTGCGGCAGAGAATTCCAGAGTTTCACCACTCTCTGTGTGAAAAATGTTTTTCTCATCTCGGTCCTAAAAGATTTCCCCCTTATCCGTAAACTGTGACCCCTTGTTCTGGACTTCCCCAACATCGGGAACAATCTTCCTGCATCTAGCCTGTCCAATCCCTTAAGAATTTTGTAAGTTTCTATAAGATCTCCCCTCAATCTTCTAAATTCTAGCGAGTACAAGCCGAGTCTATCCAGTCTTTCTTCATATGAAAGTCCTGACATCCCAGGAATCAGTCTGGTGAACCTTCTCTGTACTCCCTCTATGGTAAGAATGTATTTTATTAGATTAGGAGACCAAAACTGTACGCAATACTCCAGGTGTGGTCCCACCAAGACCCTGTACAACTGCAGTAGAATCTCCCTGCTCCTACACTCAAATCCTTTTGCTATGAATGCTAATATACCATTGGCTTTCTTCACTGCCTGCTGCACCTGCATGCCTACTTTCAATGACTGGTGTACCATGATACCCAGGTCTCGTTGCATCTCCCCTTTTCCTAATCGGCCACCATTCAGATAATAGTCTACTTTCCTGTTTTTGCCACCAAAGTGTATAATCTCACATTTATCCACATTATACTGCATCTGCCATGCATTTTCCCACTCACCCAGCCTATCCAAGTCACCTTGCAGCCTCCTAGCATCCTCCTCACAGCTAACACTGCCCCCCAGCTTCGTGTCATCCGCAAACTTGGAGATGTTGCATTCAATTCCCTCGTCCAAATCATTAATATATATTGTAAATAGCTGGGGTCCCAGCACTGAGCCTTGCGGTATCCCACTAGTCACTGCCTGTCATTGTGAAAAGGACCCGTTTACTCCTACTCTTTGCTTCATGTCTGCCAGCCAGTTCTCTATCCACATCAATACTGAACTCCCAACACCGTGTGCTTTAAGTTTGTATACTGATCTCTTATGTGGGACCTTGTCGAAAGCCTTCTGAAAGTCCAGATATAACACATCCACTGGTTCTCCCTTATCCACTCTACTAGTTACATCCTCGAAAAATTCTATAAAATTCGTCAGACATGATTTACCTTTCATAAATCCATGCTGACTTTGTCCAATGATTTCACCACTTTCCCAATGTGCTGCTATCCCATCTTTAATAACTGACTCGAGCAGTTTCCCCACTACCGTTGTTAGGCTAACTGGTCTGTAATTCCCCGTTTTCTCTCTCCCTCCCTTTTACATTAGCTACCCTCAAATCCTCAGGAACTACTCAATACAGAATCTAAAGAGTTTTGAAAAATTACCAGAACAGTTGTGTTCATTATCACTTAATAGACTTAAAAAGGGCTCCCTGTACATTGAAGCCTTCAGCCTGTGTAGTGATGTTGGTTTAATGCCAAGTGGAAGCATCGCAAGTTGCAGAAGAAATTGTCCCAGAGATATTTATGAATTTGCAGTTTCAATTGCCTCCAGTTACAGTATATTGATTGATTGGGATTTCATTTTTGACATCTATTTGTACTGTCTGGAATCTCCTTCCGTCCATGAACCAAGCTTATACCCTCTATTCCCCACCTCCCAATCCCACCTCTTGCCTCATTGTCTTTCTATGTTGTTTGTCAGCTAGATCATTGGTTACCTTCATGAGGTTTGTAGTGAAGGAATTTAGTATTAGTTATCATTGAAAATCCTGAATAAATATAAGTTGTTGCTTCAACATTTTTAGTCAAAATCAAATGAATCAAATCAGTTCCAATACATCATGAAAAATATTTTTTAATGTGGCTTATTCCAATCAGATAGAGAACAGCGAGGAAATTACCCCATAAGGATTAATATTCAAGAACTTACTCTCCAGTTAATTCTACAATTTAGCAACCAATGTTGTTTTTTCTGCGGATGAGGAATTATGTCCACACCTCCTATGTAACTGCCACATTGCTGATTTTGTGCAACCTGCTTTGTTGCGTGTTGAATCTGACAAATTAGAGGATTTGCAATCTCAAGGTGTTCATAACATCAATGAATGTACAATAAGTTAGCAGTTATTCTAAACTAACTAGACCACGATAGTGCAAAAACCAAAGTATGCAGAGCAACCATATTAGAGCAAAGTCCATAGTTAACATAGAGACAAAATGCTGTGAGTAACTCAATGGGTCAGGCAGCATCTCTGGAGAAAAAGGATTAGGTGATGTTTCGGGTCAGATCCCTTCTTCAGAATCTGTCCACTTCAAAGTCCATTATGGTTTGGTAGGATTAAGGTAGTTCAGGTAGGGTTGTGGTTAGGGTTATGCAGGGTGGTTCAAGAACTTGATGATCGATGGGAAGAAGCTGTTCTTAAACCTGGAGGCAATAGCTATCAGGCTCATTTACCTTCTTTCTGGCATCAGTGAGAAGGGAGCGAGGCCAAGGTGCCTTGGGACTGATGTTATTCGCTGCCTTCTTGAGGCATCACTTCATGTAAATCCTTTTGATGGTGGAACAGTCGGTGTCTATGATGAACCAAGCAATGTAAGTACTTTTCTGCAGACCTTCATTCTCAATTGTTCAAATTTCCAAATCAGGCCATGATGCAACCAATCAATATGCTCTCCACCATATACTTGTAGATTTTGATAGAGTATTTGGTGACATGTCAAATCTCCTCAAATTTCTGAGGTAGTAGAGGCATTAGTGAGCTCTCATTGTGTTTGCATCAAGGTGCTGTTTAGTTTAGTTGCTTTCTGAATGGAGCAAGTTAATTTGTTCATTAAGAGGAAACAATATCATAAAAGTCCCAGGGTAGAACTCAGAACAGAGATACGTAGTTACCTGTGGAAAGAGGAAGGAAATATTACTAGTGGCGGTAGAGACAGACATGAGCTATGTATGGGAGCTTGCTGAAACCGCAAACCACAATCTAAAAAGCTCTTGAAACTGCACCTTTATCTCGCTACCCTGGGCTTGTAGTCACCAGTTTGTTCTGCCCTTCGCATGTTAAAGTTCTTACCCTTGACGATCTTTGGAGGCATTGTGTTAGAGTATCTCTGCAGTGTCTCTATAGAAATATTTTTGTAGATGAGGCCGATGGTCTGATCAAAAGTAGGTCTGAAGAAGGGTTTTGGCCCGAAACGTCGCCTATTTCCTTCGCTCCATAGATGCTGCTGCACCCGCTGAGTTTCTCCAGCATTTTTGTGTACCTTCGATCTTCCAGCATCTGCAGTTCCTTCTTGAACATTTAACTGGATCTGGTTGGAGAAAGGATTCAATGTTTGAAGGGACACTGGAGATAGTTTCTGACCTGGTATGACATTGAAAAGCAGGAGGCTCCTTCATAGAACATAGAACATAGAACAGTACAGCACAGGGATGGGCCCTTTTCACAATGTTTGTGCCAAACATGATGCCTAGTGAAACTGATCTCATCTGCCCGTACATGATCCATATCCTTCCATTTCCTCAACATCTGTATGTCTATCTAAAAGCCTCTGAAACACCACCATCATATCTGCCTCCATCACCACTGCTACCATGTGTTTCAGGCCCCCACCACACTGTGTGTAAAAAAAAAAAAAAAACTTGTCCTACACATCTCCAATGAACTTTCACCCTCTTACCATTTTAGCTATGTCCTATACTGTTGCACATTTCCACCCTCGGGAAAGGGTTCTGACTATCAATGCCTCTCATAATTTTATATATTAGGTCAACAGTGCAAAGAAAATTATTTGTCTCTCCAACCTCTCCCTGTATTTGAAACCCTCTAATACAGGCATCATTCTAGTAAACCTCCTCTGTACCCTCTCTAAAGCCTCTACATCTTTCCTGTAATGGTGAGTGAGACCAGAACTGCAAACCTGGGTTCACTGAAAGCGACTTTGGCAAAAAAAAATAAACGATGTGGTGGGAAGGAACTGCACGGCCTTAATGGAAATTATGAGTTGTTGTTCGAGGTGGATGATGATTAAGATGGTGCAGATTACAGATAAGTGAGTCATGGTATGTTGAAGCAGTTTTTCATCATGACTTCAGTGGGAACCTGCAGCACCACTTTATGTGGTTCTCCAGGAAGGTCCTGCAGAATCTTGGAGATTTATTGTGCACTGTCCAGGAAGAAACCATGCTGAGGATGTCTAGAATGACTGTGGCCAATTAAACAAGCCACCCTGTACTGATGGGCAAATGTCTGCTCCAAACATCTTGCGTGGGTGGAAATCAGTAGTGTTGTAAAGGCGACCATGAGTCTGCTGAATCATCTGTGCATGAGAGCAACTTTTCAATGATAAGTGTAGTGTCTTGTGGAATACAAGACCATCTTTGCACTTGTCCACCAGTCAACCCCATTGACTGCCAGCTACTACCAACTCCTCGGACCCTTAAACCATAGGTGGATTGGAAGCTGAAGATAGAAGCTTTTGGAGGGCAGGCGCAGTGATTGGGTAATTACAATGCTGGTCATCCCCAATGCAGATGGAACTGAACAGAACTGTTGATAATGAGCTGTATCCATGGCCAACGTCCCAAGATATTATTACGTAGTTGTTAGGTTCTCAATACCTCAATGTTGGACTTCCCTTATGCCTATAGATAGTTGAATGGATTTCAGGAACTGCATCTACCTGACTATTAAGTGTCTCAGGGGTTGTTTGCTGGGGTGGAAGATTGCAACCTTCACGTGGTCCGCCCTGTTTCGACTAATGCAATCAACTCGACTTGCACAAACGGAAGATCAAATAGAACAAGTTGTCCAACAACTTTAGGCTGTGCATGCCACACGAAAGAAGAAGAATTGTTTGCTTTCATTTGAAATTGGCCAAGACAAGTTGGCAGCCATATAGATTCTAAAGAACTGACTAATATTAGAGAGCTTTCCTACTGGGAGAAGGTACAGGAGCTTAAAAGCACAGACATCCAACTTCTTCCCCATAGCTATCAGATTCCTGAACCAATTGCCCTTTTCACACCCCATTGAAAGTGCTGCCACATACTCTAACTATTTGGTTATTTTGTTCTTGCACTGTGGGTTTTCGTTTTGCACTATATCAGATTGCACTACAATCTTGGCACCATTCCATTGTTTTGCATTTGTTGTATGTAATTATTGTAATATTTATCATTACCTTATACTATTTACTCTATGAACTTCAAGCAAACAGGAATTTCATTGCATCCTGGTGTATATGACAATAACTAATCTAATCTTTCCTCGTAATGCCACAGTATTACTCCATTTTTATAGGGTTTTCAAACACATTGAGTCCCTTCGCAATTTGTAACACAAAGAAGAGCTTTGGCTGTAAGACAAAGAGCACCATTGGGTTAATCAGCTGTATAGAGCAAAGCTTAATAGTGGATCCACCTGAGTCTATTACAATTTATGGAGATCTTTGCAGGAGTCAAGTATTACCCCCAGCTATAGGGCGGGTAGAGTCATGATTTACGTAGTGTAAACAACCCATGACCTAAGGACAGTGGACTCTTAGTTTAGAGATACAGCATGGAAACAGGCCCTTTGGCCCACCAAGTCGATACTGACCATCAATCGCCCGTTCACACTAGTTCTGTGTAGGAATGGGTGACGTTTCAGGTCGAGGCCCTTCATCAGACTGAATGTCATGGGAAAGGGAAACGAGAGATATAGAAGATAAAAAACAATGAATGAAAGATATGCAAACGATATATAAAATATATCCCTTGCCTACCTGGGAATATTGGTCAGTGGCTCCAGTTGACTTAGTTTGTCACAATGCCCTGTTCAGATGGAAGCCAACACATTTTAACATCATCATACCATATAGCATCTCATAGGCATGGTGAAGAAAACAGTGGGTATTGTTTCTGATAAGATACAGCGACTCCCTGGATTATGGAAGACCTGACCTATGAAATCCCAACTTCATGTAAATTCTCCCATTCATTTTTAAAGAATTTTTCCAAGCTGGCAATAATAATAATAAAATGATTTGTGCTATTTGTTAACAACTGGATGCTGTTCACACACCTTTGATTTAATTCTGGGTAGTGTCCGAGTGAACATAGAAGAAATTCGATGAAATAAAATAATTATAGGAAGTGTATGTGAAGATTCAGGATATGAATAATTATGGAAAACAAATGTTTCTGACTACGTAGAAATCGCTTCACAGACAGAAGTCAGAAGAGGCGCCCCTAGACACAGGGTGGGCCTAGACACAGGACAGCTTCAGGTACGGGACACAGTGGAAGTGATCTGACCACCAATCCATGGAGAATTGTCTAGATGGAGACATTGGAGATTGCCAAAGTATCAGAATGCAGGAATGATAAGGTGAAAGAAGTGAAAGGAGTTACACGTGGATGTTAATCACACATTTGATGCCTGCGAGGATGGTGATTGAGAACATGATTAACAGAGTGAACCTTGGGGTTGAATATAGAACTGGTTCTATGAGGCAACCATTACTGGACAGGACAGTCAGGAGGACCTATAGACACAGCCTTAAGTAGATAACACACATCCCATGGTGGTTGGAGGTGGAGAGTAAGGTAATTTCTCTGAATTATTGTTGAATGGATGCATTGAGAGTGATGAAGCCACCGACGGTGGTCTTATATAAATGTAAACAGTGAAGTGATAGTATTAATTAATACATGCAGACAGTTGTTACTATAGTAGATTTATTAATGGTTTTAAGAGGAAGCAAGGACGTTAAAGAAATATGCGTACCAGTGACATGACCTTTGACACACCATGTATACTTGTTGCTTGAATCATTAAACAGCCATATTAGGATATTATAGTTGTGATGTTATTTGAGATCTCATTGCATTCCACTGCACACAGTGGTGCAGTGGTAGAGTTGCTGCACTACAGCGAATGCAACGCTGGTGACCCGGGTTTGATCCTGACTGTGGGTGCTGTCTGTACGGAGTTTGTACATTCTCCCCGTGACCTGCGTGGGTTTTCTCCGAGATCTTCGGTTTACTCCCACACTCCAGACGTACAGGTTTGTAGGATAATTGGCTTGGTAAAAGTAAAAAAATGTCCCTAGTGGGCTATTGTGCGGGGATCGCTTGTCGGCACGGACCAGGTGGGCCGAAAGGGTCTGTTTCTCCGCTGTATCTCTAAACTAAACCAAACTAAACTGCGTAAACCTCTCCTTGTTAGCTGTTGATCCTAATTTATAGAGAAATATCCATGTATGTAAGGCACCTTAAGAGTAAAATAATTGCTGATTGCTTTATAAGGCCTAAAAGATCAACTTGTGAAATGGCAAGATTTTGTTTCATTCCTTAGCATTGTAAACATGTTAGCTGCAGGAGATGCCCAGTCAATTGCCTTGCTTGCATTCTCTGACCATCTCCCAGGAGAGTAACAGAGCACCAATCTGGCAGATGCTGATATTCAGCTTCCATATATAGTTCTTACGGGCTACAGAAGCCAAACTTTAAATAATTTTGACTATAATGTTTAGTTATATCAGATAAATGAATCTAAGATTCAAATCGCATGTAGTTGGAATAAACATGTGCATCATGTGATATGACTTCTGATCATATCACTTGATAAACAGCTCGTGTTCAGTTGTGCAACTTTAAGAAGATCTGAGCTGGTGAACTGAGTTTCATAATGACAGCAATGTTGCTCACTGACTGGCTGGTTTTGATATTGCTTGCAGACATTAGCATAGGTCAGAGGTTCAGGGGAGAAGGCAGGAGAATGGGGTTGGAAGGGAGAGATAGATCAGCCATGACTTGATGGGCCGAATGCCTTAATTCTACTATTCCTTATGACTGACAGCGAGACCATCTCGTTTATTTTCCAAGTTATTTGAATTTTTTGAACTTTTTCATAAATAACTCGGGAAATAATGCATGAAATTTTCAGATAAGGCGATTTTTGACATCATGGCATAAATCTATCGGAATATGTAAAAGTTTTACCGTTAGCGTGTCATGTTTTCGAGGAGATGTGAAATGCAAACGAACATCACACACACACACACACACACACACACACACACACACACACACACACACACACACACACACACACACACACACACACACACACACACACACACACACACACACACACACACACAAATACACATCCAACATCAGACTTTTAATAGTTATAAAATATGATATGATGATATAATATGTTATCCGTGCCCTGTTGCATTTTATGGGCTTGTTAAGCTGGAGCAAGTAAAAATGTAATTGTTTAGTTATCAGTCCTTCAGGATAGATGTGCATAATTCCAACAGGAAGTTACGGCACCCACAGAAAACAAGTAAATAGGCAACTCCATGAGTAACACTAATTTTGGAACTCAGCTGTCCAGCATAATTAAACACGCAACTGAATGCAAATATAGCAATACCATATAAGAGGGTTTTCAATGGCTCACAGGCCAGTTGGTGGTTAATTTGCTTGTTTTTTCTGGATCTTTGCCACAGTTGTAGAAACATTTGGTGCTGCAGGCAACTGTTTCATGTTGCAGAACTGGTGGCCTGTCTGAAGTACAAGGTGCAAGTTTTCAGCACTATATATGGGATGTTGTTGGGACTCATATTCTTTGCTGCGTCTGGTTCATTTGGCTGCCTCTTGGCATTGCTTGGAATGACTCAAAATGGTTGAAGATCAGTTTCTGCAATGGTAAACAGAAGGTGACCAAGACACATCACTAGGGCAGCACAGTGGCACAGCGGTAGGGCTGCTGCCTTACAGCACCAGAGACCCGGTTTCAATCCTGACTATGGGTGCTGTCTGTATGGAGTTTGCACAATCTCCCTGTGAGCACGTGGGTTTTCTCCAGATGCTCCGGTTTCCTCCCACACTCCAAAGACTTACAGGTTTGTAGGTTAACTGCCTTCTGGAAATTGTAAATTGCACCTAGTGTGTAGGATAGTGCGAGTGACGGGGTGATCGCTGGTCGGCAGGGACTCGGTTGGCTGAACCATCTATTTCCGCGCTGTATCTCCAAAGTCCAAAGATCATCTCAATCCCTCTGAACATCATCACCTGTGGTGTAATTCTGACTAAAGGTTGGTGCAAACACCAAACACCACACTGTCTTTGGTGCTTAGGCACTAGAGTGCACCAGTGTGTTGAGCAGGAGGTGCAGATACCTGAAGTGCCACCAGGTTCAGAAACAGCTGCAATCCTACAAGTGTCAGCTTCTTGAACCGACCTATAGTGAATTCTGCTGTGGGGGGACGTTTCATGTTGATTTCTATAGTGTACTGTTTCTGTGTCTTTTTTCTTTTTCTCTTTTTTTGATTTGTATGGATTTATTGCATTGATCTGTTCAATTACTTTTAATCAATCTCTGTAAAGCACTTTGGTTCAAATACTGGTTTTGTTGAAAAGTGCTATATAAATAAACATTATTATTATTATTATTATACATCCCTAATCCAGCCAGGGCACAGTTGCACTACAGACCACCTCTTATACTACCATGGATGTATATTTTTCTATTTGTGGTTTGCACTAATATCTTGTTTCATGCACATTTTTTTTTACTGCCTTCCATAATTTCTGTGAAGTATATGGATCGTTTATATTATTTCGTGTGTTGTCTGATTCTATGTGCTTGAGATGATGCTGCAAGCAAAATTTGCATTTGATTCTGCAACTCACCATCCTTGTGCATTTGATAATAAATTTGACGACTTGGCTTGATGAAAACTCTTCCTCTTGCTCGTAGTGGTTTAACTGTCTGTGTTTCGCACCATATGCGACACTTCTGTGAAAGTTTTCTCATACACATTGATTATTGAAATGTTACCAACAGCATACCATTTTTTTCTGGTTCAGCATGTGAACATTTAGTATGTAGCTTCACCAGGTTCTCACCTCATTTTCAGGCATGTCAGGTAGAGATGACAACGTATTCACTCATTTTGTGGAAAACAATAATCAAAGGGAGGTTTCAGACATGATGGGATCCAGAGTCAACATCTGAGAACATCTGGGCAGCACGATGGCGCAACGGTAGAGTTGCTGCCTTACAACAATTGCAGAATCAGATACGCAGGGTCAATCCCGACTACGGGTGCTGTCTGTACGGAGTTTGTACGTTCTCCCCGTGACCGCGTGCGTTTTTTCCGAGATCTTCAGTTTCCTCCCACACTCCAAAGACATAAAGGTTTGTAGGTTAATTGGCTTGGTAAATGTAAATATTGTCCCTAGTGTGTGTATGATAGTGTTAATGTGCGGGAATCGAAGGTTGCCGCGGTCCCGGTGGGCCGAAGGGCCTGTTTCCATGCTGAATCTCTAAACTAAACTAAAGTCATTCTTATGCTTGATGTGAGGCTCCTAGTCTCTCACTTATTTATGTGTTCATTCACTTCTCTATTCCTGACGTGCTTTTATCTTCCTCTTGCAATGACTAGTTTCACAGTCCTATGGCACTAAATTAAGAAACTTCTCCGAAATTAATTTTGTTTCTCAGTAACCAACTCCTTCTTATGGTCCTCGGCTTTGAATGCCACACAATTGAAATGAAACTTTCAGAATCCGTTCCCGAGAAATTGGGAAGTGAGAACTTTAATGAATGATTTCACTTCTTATCTGACCCAGGTACTTCTCTGGGTTGATGGTAAGGACCTGCCATTACTGGACACATAGTAAGGGTCAAACCACTGGTATTTCCCAAGACAGTAGAATCCCCTTTAGGAAATATTCACGGCTCTCTTGTTTTGCAGGGAGTTTTTTATTTAGAGATATCGGTGTTGAATTTGAGTGAACTGAATATTATTCTCATTTAGCTTCACCAGTTTTGGAAGGGTGGAAATAAGAACTGAATCTAGAGAAAATATGCCTGTGCTTCTTCGTGAAATTTTCATCAAACAACTAAGTTGAAGACCCATCAAACAGCTAACTATTGCCCGTTTCCTTTATCATCATTACTTTCTTTGCATCTCTCTGCATTATCGTCTGTATCTCTCATTTCCTTTACCCCTAATCAGTCTGAAGAAGGGTTCGACCCAGAATGTCACCCGTTCCTTCCCTCCAGAGATGTCGACTGTCCCGCTGAGTTACTCCAGCATTTTGTGTCTATCTTCGGTTTAAACCAGTATCTGCAGTTTCTTCCTACACACTAAGTTTAAGGGTTATGGGCCATACTTGTTAGGAGCTGACAGAACATTTTCCAAACCTCATTAATTTAATGTCCATATAAAGCCCCTCGAAAAGGAAGGTCTTCCCATTCATTCGGTAGATGTGGAATTGTGGAATTGGTATGTTGATCCCAGAGGAAAGATGTCTGCAACGCATGTATTGTCCACTTTGAATTAGATGTGAGGAGAATGTAAAAGAGTAAGGAGATTCAGTGGCACATGCCATGGGACAGAAGCAGGCCAGTAGAGACTCAGACCACTGCTCCCCCTAATCATTGTTAAACATATAAGTACACACTTATACACACGCAGCTGCATAATGAAAGTCATAATGAAGTGCCTCTCTAAAAGCAGTTCAAGTTTGCATTCCCCAGATGGTGATATAGCACAGAACTGATGGTGCGGAAATTATTACAGAGCATTTTTCTCTATTCCTGACAATTTCATCAGAATCCCCACAGAATACAGTTTAAGGTTAAAGTTGAAGGCATCCATCTTATTCAAGGGCATAACTCTTGCCAACCTGAAGTCTGCAGTAACGATTTCAAATAAAGGTATTTGTTGCATTTGTTACTTGAGCAGTCAATTCACAAATCTTTGCTTCTTTCTGTATTCCGGAAAGGATGATATAAGGCAGAAGGTTCTTCTGACCGATCCTCTGAAGGTTCCTTCATGAGGGAGAACCCTAGGAAAGTGTGCAGTTCTGTTGATGTACCTAATGCATTCCTAAAATCTGTGTGGAACTACAGTCTGGAGTTTTTAGCGGACATCTTCAAACTTTCACTTTGACGTCCCCACCTGCTATAAAAGGACATCCATACTTCCAGTGTCCATGAGGAGCAAGGTGATGTGCCTCAATGACTACTGACCAATGACACTGAAGTCATGGAGATGAAGTGCTTTGACAGTACACAAAAATGCTGGAGAAACTCAGCGGGTGCAGCAGCATCTATGGAGCGAAGGAAATAGGTAACGTTTCGGGCCGAAACCCTTCTTCAGACGCTAAGTGCTTTGAGAAACCATATCAACTGCCTGAGTGAGGACCTGGACCCACTACAATTGATCTACTGTACCTCTACCACGGATCAACAGTGGATGCGATTGCACAGGCTCTCCACTCTGCACTGGACCACTTGGATAATAAGAATGTAACAAGAAAATAAGAACACGTTGGGGGGGACAGTGGCATACCAGTGGAGCTGGTTCCTTACAGCACCAGAAACCCAGGTTCAATCCTGGCTCTGGCTACAGGTGCAGTCGGTATGGATTTTGTACATTTTCCCTGTGATCGTGTCGTTAATTTTATTTTTAGCCACTTGGAGAAGTTGTGACTCATTGGTAACTTTGGATTAGAATCATGTATTGTACAGAACAGCCATGCCATCTTTTTCTAACTAATTTTAAATGCTTTCCAATAAATCCACCACATCTTCTGATTTTCTATAACCCTGGGTATTTTTGGAAATAATTACTTGGGTTATTTTTCGCTGTTAAATCAGCTTCCACCACATTATGCCTTTCTCATTTACCCACTAATTCTAGAACATAGAATATAGAGCATAGAACCGTACCGCACAGAGCAGGCGCTTTGGCCCACACTGGGGTGGCACAGTGGCGCAGTGCCTTACAGTGCCAGAGACCCGGATTCGATTCTGACTATGGGTACTGTCTGTACAGAGTTTGCATGTTCTCCCTGTGACCATGTGGGATTCCTTTGGGTGCTCACCGGTTTCCTCCCACTTTCCAAAGACCTGCAGATTTATAGATTAATTGGCGTCTTTTAATTGGCCCTAGTGTGTTGGACAGAGTTAGTGTATGAGTGATCGCTGGTCGGTGCGGAATCAATGGGCTGAAGGGCCTGTTTCCACACTGTTTCCAGCCAACACCGACCACCAAGTAAGCTAAAAGTCCATGCCAGCCTTGATGCTAATTAAAAATAATCCCTCTCTGCACATGGCCATTAGCCTTCCATTCTCTGCATATTCATGTGCCTGAAAGCTTCTTAATGCCCCTGTCCCACTTAGGAAACCTGAAAGGAAACCTCTGGAGACTTGCACCCCACCCAAGGTTTCCGTGCGGTTCCCGGAGGTTTTTGTCAGTCTCCCTAATGGTCTCCCCTGACAAAAACCTCCGGGAACCTCCGGGAACCGCACGGGTACTTGGGTGGGGCGCAAAGTCTCCAGAGGTTTCCATTCAGGTTTCCTAAGTGGAACAGGATCAAATGTTACAATTGTATCTGCTTCCAGCACAACCCTTTGCAGGCTCATATCATCAAATATCATCAAAGACCCACACCGACCTGGCTATGCTCTCATCTTACTGCTACCACTGGGAAGAATGTACTGGAGGCTGAGAACTGTGTTGCAGAACAGCTTTTTCCCATCAACCTTCAGCCTCTTGAACAACACTGCACCAAGCCTGTTCCAGGCACCTACCACTCTGTATAACAAATAATTGCCTTGCACTTCTCCCTCAAACTTGCCCTCTCTCACCTTAAAGCTATGCCCTCCAGTCTTTAACATTTGCAACATGGGACAAAGATTCCTTACTGTCCATGCTTTCTGTGCCTTTCATTATTTCATAAATCTCTATCAGTTCACCCCCTCGGCCTCCAACACATCAAAGAAAACAATCCAAGTTTGTACAACCTCTTCCTATTTAAGAGACCGAGGTGAAGACCACCTGGGATTTCCAAGGCGGAGGTAACAGGGGAGCTCTGAAGTGGAGACCACGGGAGAGCACAGAGGCAAAGACTATGGAGGAGCTCTGAGGCAGAGGTTGTGGTGCAGTACAGTATGGAAACAGGCCATTCAGCCCACGGAGCTTATACTGCCCATCATAAATGAATCAAGAGCCACTTCACCCACCATGTCTGTGTCATCCTTTTTGCCCACCTGCACTAATTCCATTTGCCTACACTACACATGCATTTATTTATGCCTTGCCAAACTAAGTGCCTGGCCAAATGTCTCTTGAATGTAGTGATTGTGTCTGACCACCACATCCTCTGGCAATGAGTTGCAAACACTAACTTCTCTCTGTGTAAAATAAAACTTCCCCAGCTCACCCTGTGGGATCTGGCCAATTGCTTTACTAAAATCCATATACAGTAGACAACGCCTACTACCCAACTCGATTACTCCTCTCCCATTTAGATTATTACTAATTGATCTATCTTGTCTGCCATATTGATAATGGTCTATAAGTTTTACAAAATCAAAATGTTTCTTTTGTATGGAAACTCTACCTTCTTCATAAGACAGAATTGAAACTTGCAGAAATATTTCAGATACAAACCACTTCCTATCACTGCCATTAAGAAGTTACAAAGTCAAACATGTGTGTCAGTAAACAGTAAAATAAGCTGCTGCTGTTGTGGAAGTGGTGAGGCTTTGCTGCAGAACAGCGCTGCAGTGCAGTTTAGCTAACTGCTGAATGCTACACCAGACCGAAGACTGATTCTCTGCCTTCATACATAACTATACACTTCACCCTATATTCTCTGTATGATCCATGTCTCCATCTGCTGCAGCCATCACTGGCTCTGGCCAGGCTTGACAAGAGTCAGAGAGAGCTTTGCTAAATGAGATAACCTGCCTTTGCATTTAAATATAGAAAAGAACACCTGACCAATCCCCGTTCTCACATATTTGACAGCAGGATTATTGTTGTGCCCTGCTGGTTGTGGAATTAAATAATAGCTGCGAATGAGAAAGCAATTCTTCAAAATGCTTTTAAATAGGATTGATTTTATTTATCCACAAAGTGCTGGAGTAACTCAGCACCTCAACCAAGGGTCCTGATCCGAAACGTCATCTATCCCTGCTCTCCAGAGAGAGTGAGGCTAAACGCAAATTGGAGGAACAGCATCTCATATTTCACTTGGGCAGCTTACAGCCAAGTGGTATGAATATTGACTTTTCTCGCTTCAGGTAGCCCCGACATTCCCTATTTCTCTATTCCTCCCCCACCCAAGTCACACTAGCTTCTCATATTCACCCAACAAACTGCTAACAATGGCCTGTTTCCTGTACAATCGTTACAATCGTTACATTGTTCTTTATCTCTCCACACCACCATCTATATCTCTCGTTTTCCGTATTCCTAACCAGTCCCAAGAAGGGTCTCGACCCGAAACGTCACCCATTCCTTCTTTAAACAAGATGCTGTCTGGCCCGCTGAGTTATTCCAGGTTTTTGTGTCTATCTCCAGAGATGCTGCCTGTCCCGATGAGTTACTCCAGCACTTTGTGTCCTTTTTGTAATCCAGCATCTGCAGTTCTTTGTTTCTACCTCTTGATTTGATTGATTTAATTCAATTGTAGACCCTACAGACTTGGGTGAAATATTGCCTTGCACAGGTCCAATGTTCAAGCATCTTGTTTAAAGTTGGTACCCAACTTCCTTCCTCAGTTCCATACATTGGTTTGCTTTGTTGTGGTGCAGGCACGGACATTGTGCAAGATTGGTTGAACTAATCAGTTTCAAATCTTTTGCAGTGATGAAGCTTAGCGTGGAGTGTTGGTATTAGCTGCTGGTTCATCAAAGCAACACAGGCTACCGCAGAGCAAGAGTGTTACCATGGGGACACGATATCTGCAAAGTACATCGTAAATGGCTGAGATCCTGTGCCACCTCCAGGAGATGATCCCTTTGCGTCTTGTCTTCCAGATCATCAAGCCTACGCGTCTGGGAAGCTGCTGCAGGAGATGGAGGTGATTATCATTCCCCGAAAAGCCTTCTCTATCATCCATCTCCTGCCCATTCTCATCACTATCCCGTCAGGTCAGTGTTGAGCCAGGTTTATACACGTTATCTGATTAATATGATGCCACTTACTCAATCAATGGTCGCGTACAGGCCATAGGACTGAACAATAAGTGAACATTGGACTGACTTTTTGAGCACACCAACTCCTGGCATTATTGCACATTTGCTCTAATTTCCCATTCTTGCACCACTCTTGGTTTCAGTGGTATTTTGTTAGCTTGCTGTTTCCTTCCAAAATTCTTTGCGGCGCCCCGATGGAAATTTTTGAAAGTTTCTAAAACTCCTTCAAAAATCTAAATAATTTAACGGGCAGCAGAAGATGTTCCAGAATTTTCATTGATCTTTTGATCACCAACACAAAGAATTTCATTGTTCTATCTGGGACATATGACAATAAAACGCTCTTGACCCTTGACCCTGTGTGAGTCTTTGGTCACAACACACAATGTTGGGTGGTCATCAAGGTTAACATTGATATGCCACTGAAGCTCCCTGGATTTTTACCTGTGACTTTCCCCATAACTGTGTTAACTCTCTGATTCATTTGTCCATAATTCCAGAAGAGTAGAGATTTATAGCTAATGTATAATTCCCTTTTACTTCCAACAATTTCAACATTGATTCCATTACCTGATTTGCAAAACAACTTTTCTTGCCTTATTCTACCATCTCAGAAGGCTCCATCTAGAAAACACTTTCTGTACAAAAACGGTGGCAGTAGTGAGGGCAGTGGCCTTCACACTACACACTAAGGACAATTTTACAACTTACCGGCACGTCTTTGGGACGTGGGAGGAAACCGGAGCACCCAGAGAAAACCCACACAGTCACAGGAGGAATGTACAAACTCCATATAGTCAGGATTGAATCCAGATCTCTGGTGCTGTAAGGCAGCAACTCTACCACTGCGCCACTGTGCCACACATATATTGGCCTAAATAACATGCTTTTAGCACTTCCAACACAGGGTTATTAAGAGGTCCATCCAATTGTTTCCCCAATCTTTTTACACTTAATACCCATCCTAACCACTAGATCTTTTGGTCAAATCTTCCTTCAAATCCTCAGGTAAAGTAAGAACTAGCAGAATAATATATTACTTGACCTCCATGAGAGGATTCAAGGGACTACTTGCTTTGCTCCATTTTTAGTTCATTCATCTGCATTCATTTCTTCCTTTCCCCACCTTGGTTCAGCTTTTGAAAGATCTCAACATTATAGATAAACTGCCCACAACATTTCTTGCATCTCATGATATTTTTTCTCATATTATGAGTAATTACTAAGGACTTCCCGTCTTCTGATTTCAATTCCCGACACGACCATTAAATTAGATATTCAGTGCAAGAATTGCAACACAGAAGTAGGGCATAAAATTCACTTATGCGTGGAACAGTATACGCTACCATTGCTGGATCAGCCTGTTTGGTATTCGTAGGAATTGGCAGACGTAAACACAGCCTTACTCCTTCTTGTGGATCAATTATTTCACATTCTGACCTTTTTTTCTACAATGATACATTGATTCATCTATAAAAAAGACTCACTCTTTAGACAGGGATTCCATTTTCCTTATGACAAAGAAGTCCATTCAGCCCATTGAGTCTATGCCAGCTTTCAGAACAATCCTATGTAATCACATTCACCAACTTTATTTTTCTATGACCTATTCACTTCACACATCCCTTTAATTCAAAAGCACAAAAAGTGCTGAAGTAACTCAGCGGGTCAGGCAGCAGCTCTGGAGAACAAGGATAAGTAATGTTTCAGATTAAGAATCCAAAATGGGATCCTGAATCCCAAAACGGGTTCCTAACCCGAAAAGTCACCGATCCGTGTTCTCCATAGATGCAGCCTGACCTAATGAGTTAGGCCCCTGTCCCACTTTCCCAAGTTACTCACAAATTCTCCCGAGTTTTCCCCTTGATTCAAACTCTGAGAATTACGGTAATAGCCAGCAGTAGGTACTCAGGGCTATTTTTGTTACTCGTGGACATTTTTCAACATGCTGAAAAAAATGTCCCTACTTACCTGATGCCCCAAGTACCTACGGCTGGAATTATGAGCCGCTACGAAATATCTATGGAATCCTACGGACCCACTACAGACTACTACAGAGTCGCTACGGACATTCCCAGAGTTTGAATCAAACTCCAGGAGATGATCCCTTTGCGCCTTGTCTTCCAGATCATCAAGCCTACGCATCTGGGAAGCTGCTGCAGGAGATGGAGGTGATTATCATTCCCCCAAATGCCTTCTCTATCATCCATCTCCTGCCCATTCTTATCACTATCCCATCAGGTCAGTGTTGAACCAGGTTTATACACGTTATCTGATTAATATGATGCCACTTACTCAAGCAATGGTCGCGTACAGGCCATAGGACTGACCTTTTGAACAATAAGTGAACATTGGACTGACTTTTTGAGCACACCAACTACTGGCATTATTACACACTTGCTCTCTAATTTCCCATTCTTGCACCACTCTTGGTTTCAGTGGTATTTCGTTAGCTTGCTGTTTCCTTCCAGAATTCTTTGCGGCGCCCCAATGAAATATTTGAAAGTTTCTAAAACTCCTTCATAAATCTAAATCATTTAACATGGGGCAGCAGAAGATGTTCCAGAATTCTCATTGATCGTTTGGTCATCAACACAAAGAATTTCATTGTTCTATCTGGGACATATGACAATAAAACGCTCTTGATTCTTGACCCTGTGTGAGTCTTTGGTCATAACGCACAATAACAATGTTGGGTGGTCATCAAGATTAACATTGATATGCCACTGAAGCTCCCTGGATTTTTACCTGTGACTTTCCCCATAACTGTGTTAACTCTCCGATTCATTTGTCCATAATTCCAGAAGAGTAGAGATTTATAGCTAATGTATAATTCCCTTTTGCTTCCAACAATTTCAGTATTGATTCCATTACCTGATTTGCAAAACAACTTTTCTTACCTTATTCTACCATCTCATAAGGCTCCATCTAAGTGTTCGGCACGGACTAGAAGGGCCGAGATGGCCTGTTTCCGTGCTGTAATTGTTATATGGTTATATGGTTATCTAGAAAACATTTTCTTTACACAAACGGTGGCAGTAGTGAGGGCAGTGGCATCTTTGCATGGGAAAGTCTCCACATGTTTGGTGATATCTACTAACATTTATCAGTATTAGTTTCCTCCCCTCTCCAGTAAACTATCTGTGCCCTGTGTCTTGGGATACTTGTTCTCCAAATGTGTCTCAGTGGCCACTTTCCTGATATGAATGTAGATCATGGCACAAATTAAACAATTGTGGCAAAAGTCTCCCTCATCTTCATCACCATCACAAAGCATTCAGCAGCAGCAGGTTGCCCTCCTCTAATCCACCATGCAGCTGTCAGAAACAATTTCTTGATAATTACTTGAGATGGCATTATTTAGGCTTTAGAGATACAGCACGGACACAGGCCCTTCGGCCCACCGAGTCCGCAATGACCAGCGATCACTGCACATGCTAACACTATCCTACACACTAAGGACAATGTTACAACTTACCGTCATGTCTTTGGGACGTGGGAGGAAACCGGAGCACCCGGAGAAAACACACGCGGTCACATGGAGAAGGACATACACCGTATAGACAGCCTCCAGTCAGGATCAAATCTTGGTCTATGGTGCTGTAAGGCAGCAGCTCCACCACTGTGCCACCCATATATTGACTTCCATGGCTATCTAGACTACATTTCTTCACACCCTGCTTCCTGTAAGGACTCCATCCCTTACTCCCAATTCCTCCGTCTACGTTGCATCTGCTCCCAGGTTGAGGTGTTCCACACCAGGGCATCGGAAATGTCCTAATTCTTCAGGGAACGGGTTTTCCCCACCCCTACTATAGATGAGGCTCTCACCAGGGTCTCTTCCATACCCCTTAACACTGCTCTCTCACCCCATCTCCCCTCTCGTAACAAGAGCAGAGTCCCCCTAGTCCTCACCTTTCAACCCACTAGCCGTCACATACAACAAAAAGTCCTCCGTCATTTTCGGCAACTCCAACGTGACCCCACCACTGGCCACATCTTCCCATTGGGGCTCATGCCAAGCTTAAAGCCAAGATAAACTAACCTGACCTGCCTGCATATGATCTATATCCCTCCATTCCCTGCATATCCATGTGCCTATTTAAGAACCTCTCAAGGACTACTATTGTACTTCCACCACCACCCTTTGGCAGCGCGTTCCAGGCTCCCATCATCCCCTGTGCAAACAAAAAAGTTGCCATGCCCATCTCCTTTAAACTTGCCCCTCTCACCTTAAAATTATGCTCTCTAGTCTTTGATATTTTCGCCCTGAGGGAAAAGGTTCCGACTGGCTACCATATCTATGTTTGATTGCTCAATGCTTTAGATACCACCACACCAGACCATACCCTTCATATAATATGGTTTCCCCTTGCCGGGTCTTTCAGTTTACTTTGCATGTGATGCTTTGATATCTCCACTGAATATTCTCCTTTTGCACTTGTCCATCGTGGCTCTCTTACTTTTGAATGCAGCAAAAGATTCCATTAAATTACATACTTACAATGGGAGCACATTGTAACTGACAAGACACCTCTGATTATTCAAACATCTTGGTTGCAAAGTAATTCATATAAATATTCTCAAAGCTTTTGAGGACAGAATTCCAAGATACCCAAAAGTAGACTGGTACCCTCAGCCGGTGAGGTCTGACTCTCCAGTGACACAAATATTGGGCTTTCTTCAACTACTTCTTCTGGCAACACTTTACATATACCCATCCACCACTCTCTGAGTGAAAAGGTTGCCCCTTAAGTTCCTATTAAATGTTTCCCCTCTCACCTTAAACCAACGGCCTCTAGTTCTTGATTCCTCTACCCTGAGTAATAAGACTGTGGATTCACCCTATCAATTCCTCTCATCATTTTATACATATCTCTATCGCAATGGCAGAAAACAGCTTAACCGAAGATATCTGATATCTGGTTCGATGTAGTCCAATTAATATAACGGATGTGATCGAGAATATGATTGCAAACCGCATCTATTAAGTGGCCTGATGCTGTGGGTGAATAGACATTACTCCGCAGCCAACACTGATAGCTTACAAATGCTTATTAACGCTTATATTTTTTCATTTGAATGTGTTTGTTTTAAGCCAAGCTCTCATTTTTATTTATGCCTGTTCTCCACATAATTCCTGAAGGATATCTTACGTTAACAATCCCTGGCAGGATCTTAGCTTGTGGTCCTTCCTCACATTCCAAACTCGTACATGTTTTATAGGTTAATTAGCTTCGGTAAAGATTGTAAATTGTCCCTAGTGTGTAGGATAGCGTTAGTGTATGGTGATTGTTGGTTGTCGGACTCGGTGGGCTGAAGAGCATGTTTCCGCGCTGTATACCTAAACTAAACTAAAATAAACTATACTGCACTACATAGGAGCTACTGAAGGCCAGACAGCCGCTTGCTGTGCATTGAATAACCAGAGTAGAGAATTATCTGGAGTAACACAACGGGACTGGCAGCATATCCGGATAGAAGGAATGGGTGACATTTCTGGTTGAGACACTTACTCCAGCATTTTGTGTCTATCTTCAGTGTAAACCAGCATCTGCAGTTCCTTCGTATGTAGAGAAGTTTCATTTGGTTTGACTCTGACATTCAGTCAATGGTTTAATGGTAGGTGAGGATGAAAGTCACTAATTTGTCATGATCCTGTTAACCAGTGAGCAGGGAGACACCTCATCACAGCCCCGCAATGCCAGCTGAGGTGTGTAAACTGCAGGTGGTCGGGTTTTCCCCTCATTCTCTGATTGAGTCTCAGCGGGAGAGGAAGGTGTTTGTATTCCAGGGAGGGTTTTTGGCTGCTCCTCGTGTTTTGTCCCCCTGTGTAAGTATGGTGTGTTTAGAACAGGCTCTGTAGAGATGGCCAGCTTCCTCACACAGGTCCGGCGGCCCTTCTGCTTGCAGTTCTTGCAAACAATAATCTTTTACCAATTGACCCAAATGTCCTGCTTGACCAGGGCTTTGTCATTATGGCTTCTTTGCTCTTAAGCAAATTTCACCAGATCTTTGGTTAACAGGACATACATGTCACTGTTCCTTTAATTCTAACCTCAAAGTTGTCCACCTTGCAGAACCTAACTGTGTTAAATCACTGCTGTTTGAAACACTGCTCATCTCTCCTTCCTCTCGACCATGTCTGAGTTGGGATTATTAACATTGCTGCTCCTACAACCTTACAGGTGCCTTGTCAACACAAGACAGACGTGGCTCACTCGACCTGTTAACCACCCCATGGCAATACCCTTTTCCTGAGGACTCATCTGACATCAGATCAAGGTCCAGCACGTCACACTTCGCGTCAAAACCACTTTGATGTGACATGAAGCTTGTGCTGAAAACCACTGAGACAAGTTAGATCATTTAAAATATATCTGCAGAGTTTGACCAGAAACATCATCCAATACATGTAATCACATGTAGGAAAGAACTGCAGATGCTGGTTTAAATGGAAGGTAGACACAAAATGCTGGAGTAACTCAGCTCGGTTGTAATCCTGTATTGTCTTTCCACTGACTGGTTAGCACGCAACTAAAGCTTTTCACTGTAGCTCGGTACACATGTTGATAACCTAAACTAAACTGATCTCACTGCAACCAAACTGCTGCTGGTAGCTCTAAGAGAAGGTACATATCTGGACTGCAGGATATTTCCTACAAATATCAAGGCCACTGCATTCCCACCCAGGTTCACTCACTCTGTCAGAATGGCCCCAAGGTTAATGTTTTTCTTTCAGAGTGTGTTTGCAGGGATCACTCTATCAGGCTTTCTCTAACATTTACATAGAAACATAAAAACATAGAAATTAGGTGCAGGAGTAGGCCATTCGGCCCTTCGAGCCTGCACCGCCATTCAATATGATCATGGCTGATCATCCAACTCAGTATCCCGTACCTGCCTTCTCTCCATACCCCCTGATCCCCTTAGCCACAAGGGCCACATCTAACTCCCTCTTAAATATAGCTCTGCACACCCTGCACACATATTCCAAGCATTCGCTATCTCTCTTCCTGCCAGTTTCCAAAGACTAACACCCCCCACCTGGCTGGTCCTCAAGGTACATTCTCTCTGTTTCCAGGGTTCCTGTTCCCTTTAGGTTGATGCTTGGGTTTAGTCAAGCTGTTCCAGAATTCCTGCTCCCACTCCACTTGTTCCCAGGGTTTACTTTTTCTGTTTCCAGAATTCATCTTTCCTGTCAGGCTGTAACCTGGTTGCCATCCTCTTTATTGTAAAGTTCTCCAATTTCACCCTTCCAATCATAGTGTTGCCTGGAGTGCATCTCGTTGCTTTGTGCATTCACACTGCTGGGGGCTGGAGAACATTCATTTGATGCTTTTGAGTGCAGTTAATATCTGTGTGTTGTTTGGCTTGGGCTAGTTTGATCAGTCTGACTCAATCTCCTTTTATTTGCTCTTGTTAAATAAAGTTTAGCTGAACTTAGGTTCCAATTGAAGTCTATTCAGTGATGCAGAACATCATGGTGCAATGATTAAAAGGGAAATATTATCATCTGAGAGTGACTGACTTTCATCAATTCAAAGCGAATCAGATCCTAAAGGAGTAGCTTTCATCAATATACAATCTAATTAAAGCAGTGATCTTTCAATATGTAACCTGCCGCCCAGGATTCAATTCACAAAAGTCTTGTTTTCAGATTTTAATTATGATTTTTCATATTTAACATTGGGATTTTTAATTTATTTACCATTGTTAAAATCTGTTCAGATGCAGTCTGATGGATCAAAAGCGCTGCTTATGCAGCAAGATTGTTATTACTGGTTACACAGAAAAGCTGGAGAAACTCAGCGGGTGCAGCAGCATCTATGGAGCGAAGGAAATAGGCAACGTTTCGGGATCGGGGGTGGGGGTGGGTGGGGACAAGAAAGGGAAAAGGAGGAGTAGCCAGAAGACTGGAGGGTGGGAGGAGACAGCAGGGGAGCTGAGGAAGGGGAGGAGACAGCAAGGACTAACAGAATTGGGAGAATTCGATGTTCATGCCCCGGGGGTGTAGAGTCCCCAAACGGAATATGAGGTGCTGTTCCTCCAATTTCCGGTGCTGCTCGCTGTGGCCATGGAGGAGACCCAGGACAGAGAGGTCGGAGGCGGAGTGGGAGGGGGAGTTGAAGTGCTGAGCCGGGAGGTCAGCTTGGTTATTGCGGACCGAGCGGAGGTGTTCGGCGAAACGATTACTGGTGCTTGTCTCTTTAACAAGGGGTGCACTTTGTGATAACCTGCGGTGACCAATGATGGGTTTTGTTAGAACTCCCCATGTCTTTTTGTATTCCAATCAAACCTTGTATTGCAAAGACCAATCAAATTAGATTTTCATACTATATGTCCTAAAATAGTCTTTCTGTCATTTGGACCATTTGTACAGCAGGCAGTGAAGAAAGTGAATGGCATGTTGGCCTTTATAACAAGAGGAATCAAATATAGGAGCAAAGAGGTCCTTCTGCAGTTGTACAGAGCCCTAGTGAGACCACACCTGGAGTATTGTGTGCAGTTTTTGTCCCTTAATTTGGGGAAGGACATTCTTGCTATTGAGGGAGTGCAGCGTAGGTTTACAAGTTTAATTCCTGGGATGGCGGGACTGTCATATGCTGAGAAAATGGAGCAGCTGGGCTTGTACACTCTGGAGTTTAGAAGGATGAGAGGATATCTCATTGAAACATATAAGATTGTTAAGGGCTTGGACACGTTAGAGGCAGGAAACACGTTCCCGATGTTGGGGGAGTCCAGAACCTGGGACCACAGTTTAAGAATAAGGAGTAAGCCATTTAGAACGGAGACGAGGAATCACTTTTTCTCACAGAGAGTGGTGAGTGTGTGGAATTCTCTGCCTCAGAGGGCAGTGGCGGCAGGTTTTCTGGATGCTTTCAAGAGAGAGCTAGATAGGGCTCTTAAAAATAGCGGAGTTAGGGGATATGGGGAGAAGGCAGGAACAGGGTACTGATTGGGGATGATCAGCCTTGATCACATTGAATGGCAGTGCTGGGTTGAAGGGCCGAATGGCCCACTCCTGCACCTATTGTCTATTGTCTATTGCCAATTGTCTATTGACCTGTCTTCCCTGCATTTGCTTCTGAAGTTGAATCTTGTTTATTGGAAACCAGAATGAGATGTTATTCGAGGGTTTGACCTCACTGAACCGTATGTCAAAATCAGTTCACATTGGGCGTGGTAGTTTTCTGTCCATTTGAACAACTTCAGAAGATTGGGAGGAGCAGGTCTCAAGTGATAATCAAGCTTACCATGATCAGTAAACGCCAGAGAGATTGACATCCATCACTGCTCACTGATATACCACAGTTTTGACTTTGAAGATCAACATCCTAATAGCATTGTTGATGGGTTGTGAAAATTTACCATAAAATCTACAAGGACACCTGAGACTGTTCCACGTTTATCCTTCATAAACCAACACCGGCTACAATTTCTTTTTGTCTTCCTGTAGACATTCCACAAAAAACACACCATCCCCTTCTGTCTTGGGTGTCAATCGTATAGAAATGAGTTCTGAGACACCCCACTACAATCAGGTTATTTTCTATTCTTATGCTTTACTTTGTATCTTTGCAATTTGAATTTAATCAGTAATCGTCCTACTTGCATTATACTTTTTCTTCCCGTGCCTTGGTGTCTATAGGTCCCAATGAACTGTATTTGTCAAAAGCACAATGATGCATCAGATTACACTGTTGCCTCAGTTCCCGTGCACCAGATTTGATCCTAACCTCCAGTGCTGCCTTTGTGAAACTAAATTCCCTCTGTAATAATGTGGATCTACCATGAGTGCTGTAGCTCTTTCCATATCCAATAGATATATTGATTGGTTGGGAAATTGGCTACAGTCAATAATCCATATGTAGATGGCTCGTAGGAGAAACACGGTGAAGTTGATAGGGATTTAAGAGCAGATGCAGAAGAATGGCATTGTTGGGAATTTCTGAAAGTCGGAATTAAACTGAACAGATCAAATGGCTGAAAGAAATTATTAAAATAAATTACTCGTATGCAAGGAATGAATGCAGGGTTCAATCCGATGTTGTCAATTGGAACGAGGGATAAAAACAGAAAATGCTGGAAATACTCAGCAAGGCAGATAGCATCTGTGGAAAGAGAAGCAGTCAATGTTTCCTGTTCAAAACCCGTTTTCAGGAGAAAAGGTGCGTCGAATTTGCCAGTAAGTCAATGCTTTTTGTTAAATTTAACCACAATGTAAAAAGAAAACAAAAATAAATTAACCTCATCCTTTCTTCTCTGAATAAACCGATGCTATTCATGTGGTTAACTTTTGTAGCTTTTCTCCTCGGTTCAAAATGCAGTTTCCTGTAGTGTGTGCAGACACAAAATGTTGGACAGGCAGCATCTCTGGAGAGAAGGAATGGGTGACATTTCGGGTCGAGACCCAAACTGATGTCAGAGGATTGGGCGGGACAGAGATAGAATGTAGTCGGTGACAGTAAGACTGGTGGGAGAACTGGGAAGGGAAGGTGATAGAGAGAGTGGGAAAGCAAGGGCTACTTGAAGTTAAAGAAGTCAATGTTCTTTTTTTTTTTGGAACTGGAGCTGAAATTGCTGAGGTAGAAGATGGAAGCTTTTTTTAAACTTGGAACCAGAGCTTTTTTTACATTTGGAACTGGAGCTTTTTTTACATTTGGAGTTCCTGAACTGTGTGATTGGGTTAAGGAAATGTGATTGACACAAAGGAAAGCAACAAAAACTCTTCATTAAATCCAAACTGCAAAAATTGGCAAAATTCAATTTCACACTTGATATCAACTGAACAGGTTCATTATTTTCTTATGCATAAAATAAATATGGATTGGGTATTATTTTACTTGCACGTGTGCATTGAAATATATTGCATTGAAAGGGCTTTCAGTCACATTTGTAACATGGCTATGACAAACATATGATGCTTGATTCTCTTATTTCTAATGTGAAAAGTTTCCTAAATGCAGTAAAACTCTGATGATGTGTGAACCAAATATTCTGAAATCCCAATGATATCTCGACACTGCCACACCAGGTGATGTTTGCTGGGGACCCTTCCAACTTATTGGGGCTGTTCCCTGCTCTCCCTTGCAGCTCAACAATCCCAGTTTCTGCGCTCTCTTTGACTGAACCATGATCCTGTTTCCTATGCATCGTGTCTTTGTTTTTTGTCATGATACAAATATGACTGAAAATCCTTTCTCTGGGTGCTTCGGTTTCCTCCCACAGTCTAAAGACAAGCAGTTTGTAGGTTAAGTGGTTTTGGCAAAATTGTCCTGAGTGTGCAGGATAGTGTGATCTCTGGTCAGCGCAGCTCGGTGGGTCAAAGGGCTGTCTCAGCGCTGTATCTCGAGTTTTGATGTGAAGTTTTTAGGCTCTTCCAGATGTTACCAGCAATTATTATCACTGCAATCATAAAGTAGAAATCTGAAAAAATAAAATTCCAAGATGGTTAATAATAAATAGGATTTGGCTGGAAAAGTTACAATTGCCCAAGGTTTATATTTCTAGTTACAAATCTTGGATCATGATGTAAAAGCACTCGAGACACATTGATGATCAGGAGCCAAACATCACAAATGCTAGAATAAGTGCGGGTCAGTCTGCATCTCTGGAGAGCATGGCCCACAATCAAATAAGATCATTTAGAACAAGTTGCCCTACAACTTTAGGCTGTGCGCGCCATACGCAAGAAGAAGAAGAGAGCATGGGCATGCAACATTTCTGAAGCATTGCCTATATGTGTTCACGAGAGATCTGCAGGTCTTTATGCCTTCAATGATAAGATGCCTCAAGGTGTGGGTTTGCCTTCAATACACTGCAGAACTTGTGCAAACACTTCAACAGTCCGAACCCCTTGTGCCATGAAGTGCAAATGTAACTGGCAAATCTCATGATGTGTTAGAGAGCTGGTCTGCAGGGCCACCTGTTTTGTATTTAATTAAATAGAGCTACATTCCAGACTGGAAGACTACAGAAGAAAGAGATGAATGAAGATGACATATACTGAGTGTGTGGTGTTTAAGACGGAACTGCAGATGCTGGAAAATCGAAGGTAGACAAAAATGCTGGAGAAACTCAGCGGGTGAGGGAGCATCTATGGAGCAAAGAAAATAGGCGACGTTTCGGGTCGAGACCCTTCTTCAGACGTGGGGGTGGGGGGGAGGGGAGGGAAGAAGAAAGGACGAGGCGGAGACAGTGGGCTGTGGGAAAGTTGGGAAGGGGAGGGGAAAGAAGGAGAAAGCAGTGACTACCTAAAATTGGGGAAGTCAATGTACACAGGGGTGTAAACTACCCAAGCAAAATATGAGGTGCTGCTCCTCCAATTTACGGTGGGCCTCACTCTGGCCATGGAGGAGGCCCAGGAAAGAAAGGTCGGATTCGGAATGGGGGGAGGAGTTGAAGTACTGAGCCACCGGGAGATCAGGTTGGTTAATGCGAACCGAGCGGAGGTGTTGGGCGAAGCGATCGCCAAGCCTACGCTTGGTCTCACCAATGTAGAGCAGCTGACACCTAGAGCAGCTGATGCAATAGATGAGGTTGGAAGAGGTGCAGGTGAACCTCTGCCACACCTGGAAAGACTGCTTGGGGCCTTGGATGGAGTCAAGGGCGGAGGTAAAGCGACAAGTGTAGCATTTCCTGCGGTTGCAAGGGGAAGTGCCAGGAGAGGGGGTGGTTCGGGTGGGAAGGGACAACTTGACTAGGGATTTACGGAGGAAGCGGTCTCTGCGGAAAGCCGGAAAGGGAGGAGATGGGAAGATGTGGCTAGTGGTGGGATCCTGTTGGAGGTGGCGAAAATGTCGGAGGATTATTTGTTGTATGTGATGGCTGGTAGGGTGGAAGGTGAGGAAAAGGGGGACTCTACTCTTGTTACTCTTGTGGGGGGATGGGGAGTGAGAGCAGAGTTACGGGGAATAGAAGAGACCCTTGTGAGAGCCTCATCTAGAAGAGGGGAACCCCCGTTCCCTAAAGAATGAGGACATCTCCGATGCCCTGGTTTGGAACACCTCATCCTGGGTGCAGATGCGGCGGAGATGGAGGAATTGGGAGTAGGGGATGGAGTCCTTACAGGAGGCAGGGTGGGAAGAAGTGTAGTCCAGATAGCCATGGGAATCAGTGGGTTTATAGTAGATGTCGGTCAGTAGTCTGTCACCTGCGACGGAGATAGTGAGGTCTAGAAACGGTAGGGAGATGTCGGAAATGGTCCAGGTGAATTTGAGTGCTGGATGGAAGTTAGTGGTGAAATGGATGAAGTCAGTGAGTTGTGTGTGGGTGCAGGAGGTAGCACCAATGCAGTCGTCGATGTAGCGGAGGTAGAGTTCGGGTAGGGCCATAGTACGCCTCGAACAAGGATTGTTCGACGAACCCTACAAAGAGGCAGGTATAGCTTGAGCCCATGCGCGTGCCCATAGCTACACCTTGGATTTGGAGGAAATGGGAGGAGTCAAACGAAAAGTTGTTAAGGGTAAGGATCAGCTCCGCTAGGCGGGGGAGGTAGGGGATTGGTTGGTTCTGCAGTCAAGGAAGAAACGGCTTTAAGACCCTCCTGGTGGGGGATGGAGGTGTAGAGTGGCTGGACATCCATGGTGAAGATGAGGGAATGGGGGCCTGGAAAATGGATATGGAGTAGACGAAGAGGGTGTGAGATGTCTTGAACATAGGTAGGGAGGGATTTGGGGGGGGGGGATAGGATGGAGTCGAGGTATGTGGAAATAAGTTCGGTGGGGCACGAACTGGCAGAAACAATGGGTCTGCCAGAACAGTCAGGTTTGTGGATTTTGGGGAGAAGGTAAAATCGGGCCATGCGGGGCTGGGGAATGATGGTCCAAGGATAAGT
The DNA here is from genome assembly GCF_028641065.1 of Leucoraja erinaceus. Lineage (NCBI taxonomy): Eukaryota > Metazoa > Chordata > Chondrichthyes > Rajiformes > Rajidae > Leucoraja > Leucoraja erinaceus. Next base: position 24,265,329 of record NC_073388.1, on the reverse strand, counting down.
AGGAGGAGGTGTCTGAGTTGGCGCGTGGCCTCAGCCTTGTAGAGATCGGCGCGCTAGACTACCACGGCACCTCCCTTGTCGGCGGGTTTGATCACCTAGTCTGGGTTGTTAAGTGAGTGAAGCACTGTATGTTCAGGGGGGGAGAGGTTAGAGTGAGAAAGGGGAGTGGAGAATTGAGGCGGTTGATGTCCCGCCGGTAGTTTAAAATAAAAAGGTCTAAAGCCGGTAGGTGGCCATGAGGGGGGGGGTGGTCCAAGAGGAGGGGGCCCATTGGAGAAGGGAGAAGGGGTCATCACTGGGGGGAGTGAGGACTCCTTCCCATGGAGAAACGCATTGATGCATAGGCGACGGAAGAAGAACTCCCCATCGTGGCGGACGGGGAAATCCTTGAGGTGGGGACGGAGGGGGACAAAGGTGAGGCCTCTGTTGAGGACAGACCGTTTGGTATCCGAGAGGGGGAGATCAGGGGGGGATGGTGAACACATGGCAAGAATGGGGGTTGGGGCCAGAGGAAGGCAGGTGAGTGGACTGAGGCCGAGGTGATGTCTGGTAGGGGGGGGTGGTGGGTGGGCAGGGTGGAGGGGGGTATGAGGACTATAGTGTGGGTGGGGAAGAACTGGGGTCACATGGTTTGAGGGGGAAGGGGAAGACCCAGTGGAACAAACCACTGAGGTTCCCTGTGGGGGGGGGGGGGGGGGGGGGGGGGAGCACATATGTGTAAGCTATTGGGAACTGTGATTGTTCCCATACAGGGCGTGTGGACAACATAAAAAGCAGCTGCATACTGACCACATTATCTCCTATTAGTTCTCAATTATATTTTCGTTTTCTAATCTCTTGAGCAAATAACAGCTCTATTCACCAATTTCCAACTACTCACAAAGAGGTGTTTGTTCATCAGCCTCACTGTATATAAATGCCCTCGGCATGCAATTACAAGCACTTGCCTGGAACATCCTGGAGGGTGCGAATTGCTGGCCTGTAACCGCACCATTTTCTCTGCAATGGACCCAGGAACAAAACTCTTGCTGTTTTTTGCTTCACTCTGTTGCTGTGATCTGCAAGGTACGCATACAGTTTCAATTCAAAACTGACCTTATTTTCACACTCACTGTTTCATCCCTTTTCTCATTCCCTTCTGACCGTTATTCCATCTCCACCCCCACCCCTCCACGCACCCCCACACCCCACACACACACACACACACACACACACACACACA